>NW_015507309.1:0-13690 GCF_001515645.1 Sinocyclocheilus grahami | reverse complement strand
ATATCAAAAGATAACAAAATCTCTAACAGTAGACGTTTTAAACCGTCGTATCGCCCCCTGCCCTAATGTAACGTTATATACATGTTAACTTGTACTTTTAAAATACCTAAAAATATTTGTATGTACTGCAGTTAGAAGTTTGATAGTGCTCTTAAGCAATATATAAATGAATTTATACATTTGTCAGACACATTTATACATGATTTTATACATTGCTCTATATAAAAAGTACTGTATATATATAACAAGTTCTGTATGTAGATAATTGTTTATACCATATACACTATTGAAATTATTCCTAATTTTGTTTTTAGATAATGGAGTGCTACAGTGCAAGTTCACGTACTACTCGGCGATGAATCAAAACAAAAGTGCAAGAACATTTAATGAGCCTTGCTGTGGATGCTCTGGAAGTTCTTGATGAAACTGTTGATCAAAGTGTGAATGATGAGCAGGTTTTTGAAGCTATCAGATCAACTGAATTTGACATTGGATAGTGATGAAACAAATTACTAATTTCAAGATTCTGACGAAGAGGAAATGGACCCTCAGCTTGACATGAAGACAAAATTGGCTGAATGGGCAGCTAGTCAGAATATCTCTCAGTCTGCTTTGTCAGAATTACTGCACATACTTATAAATGAAGGTCTTAACTTACCAAAAGATCCAAGAACTCTTATGTCTACTTTAAAAGACTGTGAAGTCAATTTTTTTTTGCAGTTTTTGTTATATACTGGCCCAGTTGTGTTGTTTAATGCATTTGCTAAACGTGTATATAACAACTTTTTAGTCTTATCAGTTGCCATAAGAATTATTTTGAGTCCAGATCTGTGTAGTGACTATTGTGATTATGCTGAAAAGTTGTTGAAGTTTTTTGTCAGAAATTTTGCAAAATTTTATGGAACTGAGTTTCTTGTATATACCACACACAGCCTTATACATTTGGCACAAGATGCTCGTAAATATGGTGCTCTTGACTCTGTGTCATGCTTTCTATTTGAAAATTATTTAGGACATTTGAAAAGGATGGTTAGGAGACCTCAAAATCCTGTTGAACAAATTGTGAGACTAGAAGATTGTATTTATTTTAAACTCAATTATGTATTGGTTTAACTTTCTATAGTATGTGTTCTATTATAGTTCTGTGGCTTAAACCCCCATCAAAATGTTTGTCTAATCTGTAACATCTGTAACCCATTGAAGTTGTGTAATAAAACTGTGTGCTTTAAATTAATTAATTTATTGTGTGTGTTTTTTGGTGTCAAACTTCTGTGAAAACAACAAGCATTAAAATGTTCTCACAAGGACCTGGAATAAGCCTACTGCATGACCACTAAATTATGGAATGATAATGATTTTTAATATTATTTTTCTTTTAATAATATATTTATTAATAGTAATAATATAATAATAACCACTATCACATCTTGTTTACAATATTTCTTATTTAAATTCAAGTGAGCGTTATAAGTCTCTGTCTTTATATCTTTCAAAGAGCTTGGTGCACTATTTGCTCTTGTTTTGTTAATTGTAAAAAACATTCCGGTGGGAAACATTCATCGTTTTATCCTTTACATGTACTTTGTAGACGGTCCCTAGCTGGCCTAAGCACTAGCTCGGTGCTGCTAGAGACTTTATGCGTTTCAACATATAGAGGACGATTAAAACAAATAAACTGCGATGTGTGTTCAGTTCTACGTTTTAATGCTTTTCAGATAAGCCATTTTTTATACAATTATACTCATCCACAAAGAATTTATTGAAGTTTTTCGCGGCTGAACATCTGTCTAATAATATCCAACGTCAAACGTCGAACCAACTTTAAATCGGTATAGTACGGTGCTAAACATATTGAATAATTAATTTCACTATGTAACATATAGGAATACTGATTTATTCATACAAATGGTATTATCATTTTTTGTTTTATTTCACTATAGTATGTTTTAATGTATAAATACTTGAATTAATGCATAATTTAATAATGTAATAGATTTTATATCTAATGTAATTTTGTAAAATATTTATTGTAATGCATTAATAGGAATATTAATGTGATGTATAAGAAAGACAAGATACATATTGTAAACAGTATAATTTATTTACATTTATTTCATTCCTTTCCATTATTGTATAATGTCAGTCTACCTGTGTGCGAGGCTAATGAGCACATGTACTACTCTGTTCTCCCCATGAATGTTACTTATTTACAAAGAGTAAGTTTATCATCTCTTGATTATAAGGATTTCATAGTTTATCATAAATCTGTGGACTTATTATATATATATTTTTCCATTTTAGCCAATTGCAAACAGGACAACGCAAGCCTTAAGGAAAGCTGAAGAAAGCCTGTTCTCTGCATTTCCAAGAGAGCAGGCTATACTTTCACAGCCTAATGTTGTATTAGTACTAGTTAAAACCCAGAACAGCCCTGAATGAATGGCCAGAATTACCCTGCTCATATTCTAACCACCCCCTTACTTGTTTCTTACTTTGTTTAATAATTATTACACAATACTATTATAAAACTACATTTCATGATTATTTATTTTACTTTAGAATTTACTATTAATTTATTCTTCATTATTGTCTATTCTGTATTATTCCACCCTTGATATTACATGTTCTACTTGCTATTATTCATCTATTTATTATGGTATTATACATATGATTTATTCTATTATAAATCTGTTATATACTGTTGTACTCGCTTTTTATATTATTCACTTTACTACAACTTGTACTACATATACTTTTTAATATTACATATCACTTTTAATATTTGACCACTGTAACTGTAAGTTTTACTGGATCCATAAAGGATTATCAGTTGCATTTGTACGAAAATTAATAATTTTCCAAACCTAACTAAATAACTGGAGGCAGAGTTATTTTTAACTCCATGTAGATCACAAACCTCTGAAATCGGTTGATAAATGTAAACGTTATCGTGTTTTTATCCAGAAAAGACCACAGCTCCTCCGTTTACCTCCATTTGTTTTTAAGGCAGTCTTGCCCTCACAAACATGGCGGACGCGTTGACGTATCGCAGCAACGGCTCAAAGCGGCCAATGAGGCGCCTAGGTATTTATATGTCTATGGATTAACCTACCCACCCACATACAAACACCCTTGATTCTTGTACCCGCTTAGTGCTAGATCCTTAATAACAATGGATGAAATGTTTAGACCTCTACTGATGATTAAATCTAGAGTATGTCCATGTAGTTTTGATTTCTGCATTATCAATGTGAATATTAAAATCCCCACCAATAGCAAAACAGTCAAACTCTGAGGAAATCATTGATAGCATTTCTGTGAACTCTTCAACAAAGGCTGGAGAGTATTTTGGAGGCCTGTAAATAATGATAAACAGAATGCGTGGAGCACCTTTCAACACAATCCCTAGATATTCAAAAGACAAGTACTGACCAAATGACACTTGCTTGCATTGATAGACATCTTTAAATAGAGCAGCTACACCTCCACCTCTCCTAACAGTCCTGCAAACACTCATGAAAGTGAAGTTAGGAGGGGCTGTTTCATTGAGGACCGTTGCACTGCAGCTGTCTTCTAGCCATGTTTCATTTAGAAACATAAAATCCAGGTTGTTTGTGGTTATGAAGTCATTGATTAGAGATGGTTTATTTTTTAGTGAGCAAATGTTAAAAAATGCTAACTTGATGGCATTTCTTTGTGTCTTTACAGCGATTTTAGTTTGATGCAAAATAGGCCGTAGATTAGATGAGTCAGCCGTACGGCTTGAGAAGGACTTAGACTTTCTGTCACGGGATAAAACAGAAATAGAGAATACAAAGCGGGAAAGCGCAGTTTGAATTTGACAGTTATATGACGCCACCGAACGTTCTGAATCCCATATGCGGGACCGTAGCGCTCAACAGGGTCAATCGTTTAGGTGCGTGTGTCTTCTGCACACTGACGACTGATCCAACATAAAATATATTTCTTTATGTAATTATGCATTGCATTCCAAATAGGAGATGAAATGATCAAAACGTACACGGACCTATGACGCCACCGAACGTTCTGAATCCCATATGCGGGACCGTAGCGCTCAACAGGGTCAATCGTTTAGGTGGGTGTGTCTTCTGCACACTGACGACTGATCCAACATAAAATATATTTCTTTATGTAATTATGCTGGAAATATTAAACATGAACATATAACTGATATTAGTATCAGAAATTGATTAGAATACAAACATTTTCTTTTCAAATTACTTTCCAAATTTAGAAATAATTTTCCTAATTAATTTTTCCTCAAGTGTGAGACGCAACGACGCTATGTGAGGACATAGCAACGTGATACTTCCTGTTTCCTTTTCCGCCCATCCTACGAAGGTCGTCTCATTTAATCCTAGGGTTGAGGACACTCCGTATACGCATCCTAGAGAGGATTCGACCTCCGGAGGGCGCGGCCTTCTAAATGAGACACAGCTTATGCGTGAGATGTGTGAGGAAAGCATGGACGATCATCAGAGACTCCTGCCACCCGAGCCACGAACTCTTCTCACTGCTACCATCAGGCAGACGGTACCGCAGCATCAGGCCCCGAACAAGCAGAACGCGAGACAGCTTCTTCTCACAGGCCATCAGATTACTGAACTCCAGATGGCAAAACTATAATCACCCACCTACCCCTCACACTGGACTCCATCTACACACAGCACACTGACAGCACTGTAGCATGTCCTGCACTGCATAGCAAGAACACATGCAGCTCCATCTTCTCTTCTACACTAACAAACTACTGCACTGAACTTCACAGTAAAACACTACAGTATACATCACTGTAAGTCATATATAAAAGTTATACATTTATAAGTCTCTTGAGTATACTGTGTACTACGTGTATATTATGGAAATGTGTATATTGTATATTGTGTACAATTGTCTATTGTATATTGTGAAAATGTGTATATTGTGTAAAATGTGTATATTGTTATTTATGTATACTGTTAATTTTTCATATCTTGTTGCTTGTACTGCCATGGCACAGTCTTGTACCCAAGAATTTCACCATTGTTACACTTGTGTGACAATAAAGATGTCCGTACTGTATGCAGTCAGCGTTATTTCTCTGAATGATCAATGATGTAACCATGAATACGATGTATTTCTTTTTGTCCGGATTGAGCAAAATCTATTTCAGACATGCAAATTCTGTGGCATTTTAGTTTCCATAAGAGTAAAATGTTATGTATATATTAATTATTAATTTAACCAACATTTCAAAACTTAAAAATTCAACATTTCAAATTCAAAACTGCTTCAAATTGCATGCTGTTAAAGATATCGTTGTTGAAACATTTGCCGTAACAAATAAAAAATATACCATAATTACATAAACAGTGAATAGTTGCATAAGGTGAATTAAGGTATATGCACAAGAAATATATACAATTTTATTCAGATTTTAGAATAAGCACTTTGTCATTTGTAATACATATGTTGACGATCTCGTCCATCTGAGGTTCATCTGATGTTTGCTACTGGTATGAAATATGATACTTATTTATTTTAATAGGCAGGGGAAATTCCCAACATTAAACAAATAGCCTTTCACATGAAGCACGTTTGCATTTAAGAATGTACCAGTGGCACTGTGTCCATATACCTGTATATACAACTGTCTATTGTTATATACCTGTACATACAATTGTCGATTTGTATATTTTTATTCCTTAGTTACTTGTTCTATTTTTCTATTTTTTATTATCTGTGTTTTTGTTCTGTCACTGTCATTCTGTTACACTGTGGAGCTTCTGTCATGAAAACAAATTCCTCGTATGTGTAAACATACCTGGCAATAAAAACTCATTCTGATTCTGATTCTGATTCTGATAAGCTGCGAATGCTCCGCATACCCAGGCCGCCTGAGAAAATTAGTTCAGGTAATAATTCATATAAACATGATTATAAGTTGATCTCTTGTCGTTTGAGATGTAACTTAAAGATTAATAAAGTGTTGGGAATAAGTACGTAAAATTATTTATTTGAAAAACAACAGTAATTTTCTGTAAATCTACGTCAGTTACGGAAACTTCCGGTTAAGCGGATTCTCCGCAGCTTTGGCGCCTCCGCTCTGTAGCTGTGACAAGTCAGGATTGTAGCGCGTTCTCAGCGTTTTGCTGCCAATGTGTGCAAATTTAAGGTGAAACTCATGCCTACCTCTCTCATGTGGCACAGATCCAAATGTTTACATATTCGTGATGTATGCAGATGCTAAACTATTATTTATTATAGGCTAGGCTTTGAACATTCATGTGGTAAAACATCATCCTTTACATTAGCTATATTAGCACAGCGAGGCGCTGGTCAGCTGAACGCAACAGATTCAGACAGTTCAGGACTATAATATTTTATTTAGTTTCTGTTTCTGGTTCTGTTCCTGTCAACATTTCATTCGTTTCTGGTTTTCATTTTCGTTTTTGTTCCTTGAACCGGTTCAGAGCCCTGGTTGAAATCATAAAAAATAAAAATACATAAAAAATAAAAATACATGTAGATCTTTGTAACCAACACATCTCCTCAGTCTGTTGATACCAATGAAATGAGCTTTAAGTGGCAATTTACAGGAGATCTGAAGACATCAGCATAATAAATGAGGAGAAAACAGCAGCTATTGACATGAAATAAAGAGTCTTTTCAGCCGCTCTGTTAATATTGATGAGCCTCAGACGATCAACACTCATTCAAGAAGACATTCAGATCATCAGCAGATCATCTCATTTTATTCTCAGTGTTTGCTGATAGAAATAGGGGTGTAAGAAAATATTGATACATGTGAGTATCGCAATATTTTGTTTGGCGATACTGTATCGCCTCTCAAAAACTGAATATTAATATTTTGTTTAAAAATTCATGCAAGATTCATGGCAGTTGTTTAATTTAAGCCTGCAGCTTTCTCTCGTGGTGTTTTGTGCAGTTCTCGGCGATTCCACGCAGAACAAATACAAACTGGAAAACCTGTGAAACCCTTACCAAAAAGTAGTATACTTCAAGATTATTTTATTAAGTATACTTAAGTAAAGTTCAAGTATATTTTAAAGTATACTTTATGTAGTAAGTATACAAATATCAGTGTACTAGTAGTATAATTGTAAGTGTACTATTTCAATACTCCTTGGGACTAAATTGGCCCACTTTCTAGTATATAAAAGTATACTTTAAGTATAACAGTAGTAAACGTTAAGTACACAACTAGTTTACTAAGTTTTCTTTAAGTGAACTTTACATCATACTTTAAGTATACTACTATGTCCCTATTTAGGTATTAATTTGTATATATTTTGTTATATAAATATCTGAACATACAAAACACCAAAAGAAAGAACAAGGTATCTGCTTGTAAACAAAAACATTTTATTCTAGCTTCATGCATTCTTTTGTGTGCACAAACACTTGAATGTGGGTAAGTTTCAAAACGTAGATAGAGTCGATTTACAGCTTTACAGTCATTATACCTCTTCATTGGTCAACATTACATCAACATTACACAGTTTTGGTGCTGTTTTATGTCTGATGATCGTGTTAGATTACATGTGGAAACAGCTGTTGTTTCGGTTTCTTCTTCACTTGTGTTTTTTGGAAATTCTGTACAGAAAATGTGTACTAGCGCCCCCTACAGTATAACAATGAAAACATGGATTCTAGGACCACAAGTATAGCACAAATATATTTAGACTTTTTCTAAGTATAAGTCAAGTATACTTAAATGTCATTTTAAGTATATTTCTGAGAAGTACACAAAAAAGTAGACTAAAAGTATACTTTCCTATTTTTAGTTTAAAAACTGATAGCACACTTGAATAAACTTCTTTTTCGTAAGGGAATTCAAGTTGAAAGGTTCTGAGAATGTTCAACATCTGTATTTATTTTATTGTTTTACAATTGTTTAGGAATCCTGAAAGCACTTTATTTTTCATTGATATTAAACAGATGCAATTAAAATATATATATGGTATTTTTATAAAATACATTTTATACATATTGTTACATATCTGCCTATATTGAAAGATCACGCACGCACAACTGTGTCTTCGCCAAGCACTTGGGCATTTTAGTTAGTTTTCAACTAATCAGAAAAGCATGCAAGTCCTAGGCCATGATATTATTTTCTTTTTAATTTCTGAAGTTTACAGCTATTTTGTTGTGTCTAGATCACGAAAACTTATGACAAGATAAAAAGCTGATTGAAATTAGATCACATTTAGATAAGATTTAGCTAACTCTATTTGCTTAAAGAGGTTTTGTGTTTGATAAAAACAAAAGCTGAAGATTTTTTGTGGTATACCTTCAATCAGTGTCTTTGCAAATCTACACGATCACTAAAACTGATTGATTAACTTCATTCTTTTGTCTCTATTCATAAAGGGACATTTACATAGATGGGCGAACATAATCACCTTTTGTAAATGTGGCCAAATTACATTTGCATTAAGCACCCAGTTTGCACTTGTCTATAATTTAATAGTTTACATTTTAAACCTTTTTACTAAAGTCCATGTTTAATGCAATTGTCAATTAAATTAAATTAAAATGTTAAATTAGAAAAATTTCAATTTAGTTGTATACATTATATACGTTATTATATTTATATGTTGTATTCTAATGTCACAAATAATAATCTCAAGGTTTACAGATTGTACATGATTCTTTGATTCTTTTCTAGTGTGGCTTTGCTGAAGTGTACTAAAAACAAACATCTTCACGTGTGTCCTCTAAACTGACCCACAACCTGATCAGTTAAAACCGACCCATGCGATACTTGAGTGTTGTACTGGCAAATTGCAAATTGTACTGGCATCCATTATAAAACACTCTTGCTTTTAAACCAAATATACACTGAAAATAATAATTTACTGACATCTGGAGTCATCTCTACTGAAATCTGCTGGTTTTCTGTGCATCTGCACTGTTTTGAATGCTTTCACTTGCTTGAACTTTCCAGGAGCTTACCGGTTTAGACTTAAGTGATTGCAAACACATCAATGTAGAGGTCAATGTACAGTACTGTCAATGCTCACTTCACGCAGACTCAATGTAGACTCAATAGTCTTATTTATTGTCTGTGGTTATATGTTTGTTCCCTTTCATGGGAACTTCAAACTGCATCCTCTAGGGGTCGCTATGGGGAACGCCTCATTGTGACCCGTGTCTGAAGCATACATTGGGCAAATCGTGGCCTAATGGTTAGAGAGTCGGACTCATAACCCAAAAGTTGTGGGTTCGAGTCTCGTACCGGCAGGGATTGTAGGTGGCGCTCTCTCCCACCTTCAATACCACGACTGAGGTGCCCTTGAGCAAGGCACCAAACCCCCAACTGCTCCCCGGGCGCGGCAGCATAAAAAGCTGCCCACTGCTCCGGGTGTGGTGTTCATGGTGTGTGTGTGTTCACTGCTGTGTGTGTGCACTCTGGATGGGTAAATGCAGAGCACTAATTCCGAGTATGAGTAACCATACTTGGCCACATGTCACGTCACGAAAAAACACCAACTCGTTGGCCGGCGACAGCCATGACGTCACTACCGGTGCGACTATAGTATAAATAGGCACCGGGAGCACACATCATTCTCTTCTTAGTCTTCATTGACTGTTTTGTTTGAAGCATGCATTTCTGTGGTAAGAGCGCTCTATTCATCTCATTATGGAGAGCACTAGCAAAGCGTTTAAGGATCTGTGTCCATGCTGACGTTGTTTGACATCTGATGACACACACGATCTATGCGTTATTTGTTTGGGCGAAGAGCACGCACGCGATGCCTCCGAGGAGGCACTCGGCGTGCACTGCGAGTGTGCACTGCGAGAGAGCTCCGCTCTCATTATTCTATTTTTTTGAGGAAAGAGGGGCAGCCATCTGCTTCCTGCGATTCAGGACCTGCCGCTGCTGAGGCACGGAATGGAATGAGCTCGTGGGGATCGCAGGTGGATCTGGCCGATGAGTTTGAAGGGGAGTTTCCCTTTCGATGACCGTTATTTTTCTGGCCATAACCCTCCAGCTCAGGTGAGCCTTCCTTTCTTCCTGTTTTCCATATAAAGATTGAGAAGGAATGGAAGAGGCCGTTTTTTCCTCACGCATCCATCGATTCCAGCATATGAGTTATGCCAACATCGAGGCGATGCGCGAAAGTGGTTATGAGAAGATGCCACTATAGAGAGACGCTGGCCAGCTATCGCTCTATAGGTGAGACGTCCTCTAAGACTCCCCTCCTTGACATCTTGCTCAGATGTCAGGGCATACTCTTTCCACACAAATAACATGAACTCTTCCCGCACTGATCACATGTGTGCGGTTTATCTCCAGTGTGGATCCTCTCGTGTGTTTTCAGGGCTCCTAACTGACTGAAACTCTTGTCACAGTGTGAACACTTGTAAGGTTTCTTTCCAGTATGAACATCAAGATTATATTTGCATGTCAAACTCTTTCCACACTGAGTGCAGGTGAAAGATTTCTTGGCTCTTGTTTTCCTTAATATTATCTCTTTGCTTTGACAGCAACTCAAAAGTTTTTCTCCAGTTTTGAATTGATTTTTTCCCTCAAATTTACTAAATTCTTCACTGTCCTCGTTTTCTTCAATCAACTCTGAAATAAAAGCAAAAACAGTTTCTTTGTCAGTAACTCATAAAAAAGTGAAAAGACATCAAATCGAACCCTGATGTAACAGTGGAAAGTAGACAATTGCTATACAACCCAGACAGCTACATAGTGTTGGCCCAGATCCGGCCCACATCTGTCCCGCATGAAATCCATGTAGGCCAGATATGGGCCAACACTATGTTGCTGTCTGGGAATATTTTGATATTTTTGATGAAGTTTTATAAATACATCTAGTACATTTTATATATACGTCCCTGAAAATGTCCATGAATGAGGTACATTGATCTTCAAATTATGATTTTTAAAACATTATAGGCACATCTCCCATGTTTCTGTAGGAAGAATTTTAAATGTGTTTGATCAACAACATAATTATCTAGCATAATTAATTTTGTTGAAAAAAAAAGTACCCAGTTTATAGAAAGTGTCCCTTATTATTTGATTATTTAGTTACAGTATATTATTGCAGAGCTAAGATATTTCCAATTACAACAAACACAATCTAAAACTACTTGAAACTTTATAACCGTCAGCATTATTAATGAAGAATGAATAATAAACAACAACCTGTTAGTTCTTCAGTGTGTTTGATTCTGCAGGGTTCTGGATCTCTCATCTTCTCTCTGTCCTCTTTAATAAACTCAGTCTTTGCCAATCTAAATCTACTTGAAACTTTATAAGCATTATTAATGAAGAATGAATAATAAACACCAACCTGTTAGTTCTTCAGTATCTTCAGTGTGTTTGATTCTGCAGGGTTCTGGATCTCTCATCTTCTCTCTGTCCTCTTTAATAAACTCAGTCTTTGCAGATTTCTTCCTGATGCTTTGATGCTCGTTTTCACTTGTAAACTGATGGAATATTCCAGTTGAATTTCTGTGTGGAAGAAGCAGATTTGCCAAAATCATCAAGAAATCAAAGAGGTGATTAAGCCACTAAGTGTTGGCTCTTTGTATATCATTATATAACTATATTAAAAGAGTGTCTGTCAACACAAAAGCAAGCGTTGAGCACATCAATTTAAAATGCTCATTCAGTAACACTGTACTCACATAAGTCACACATTCTATGTATTTCTGTGTTGTCTGTCTTTCTAAATAACATTAAGAATTAAAAATGAAAGAATAAACAGAAATCTGATGATACCCATCTTCATTAACAACTACAGGTAAATAACTACACTAGAGCACTTATGTAAATATACTCCTGAGACCTGAAAAAACACCATCTGTATTGTAAAAAGTGCTATACAAATAACGGTGACTTGACTTGGCTACATTAATAATATAATAAAATTCTATATGAATATTCCACATTTCTGACACAATACCATGGTGCAGTTAGTGTTACAGTAAATTAATGGTAAATGATGTTGATCTGTAGATCCGGGAAGCCTGCCGACAATGGTTATTGCCGGAGGATCGCGACACCAACGGGGTGGTGGATGTGGTGGTCCTGGAACAGTTGTCCATGCAGCTTCTGAAACGGACAGCCGAATGGGTTCAGTGCCCTCGGCCAGCATCCCTGGAGACCGCCATCCAGCTGGCGGAGGACCATTTGGGGACCCCATTTGGGCAGCTCTCTCTCGCTCTCTCTCGGTTTCCCCTCCCTCTCGACCGGTCCCCACTACCAGGTTACGGGAGCACCGGAGGCCCATTCCTGCCCTGAGAATGCGGCAGGAGTGGCCCACACAGCTGACTTCACGAAGGGCCAGCCACCTCACTGGCCCGACCATCCCCACCTCCAAGGACAGGGGTTTCTTTTTCAGCCCCTGTATCCTTCTCTTCCCCCTCTCTCTCGACTCAGCTGCGGGAGGAGGTTCCCGCTGCCACCAGTGTGGAGGGGAAGTCCGGGCTGCTCTGCTGGCACTGTGGGGAGCCTGGGCATTTCCGGTATCAGTGTACATCCATGGATGTGGATACACTGATCCAGGTCCCTGAGGTGTCGCCGAGCACCCCCGATTGAGCTGGGAACTATTATATACCAGTAAGTGTTAGGGGAAATACTTATCAGGCTTTGGTGGATTCAGGTTGTAACCAGACCTCCATCCATCAACACCTGATGCAACCTGGGGCACTGGATACGAGCTGCATTGTGAAGGTGAGGTGTGTACACGGGGACATTCGCCAATGTCCTATTGCATTGGTCACGATTCAATTGGGGGCCCAAAAGCATAGAGTCGAGGCGGCGGTTATTCAGCCTCAGCCACCCAGTTATTTTGGGAACGAACTGGCCATTATTTTCAATGATGTGAAAATTGCTGGGGCTGATGAGGTGACCCCAGGTCCATCTGGAGTTGTCCCGGGGGGAGGTGACTCGACAGACACACACTCTCTCGGTCTCAGAAGTAGTAGCTCATATTCAGTAAGTCAATCTGGCCACTAGCATTCACCACAATGTTGTAAAAATCGTCCATTTGAATAAATGACTGGACATAGTTGCGCTCTCAAACTACTATAACAAATGTGATCTGCCAAAGATAAATATCAAGAGAGAAATATCAAATAAAACCGCAGCAGCAATATTGATATTGTTCTGCATCCATTCCCCTCACAGATCAGCATTCAGTAACAGCAACATTATCACTCCAAGCACTGAAACAATCCTTCACACGAACATATAAAACACAAAATCACTCAGCTCTGAATGAATTTAGCATGTTTTCCTCACACAGGGTTTCTGCAGACTTGAACAAGTTAAATTTAAGACTTTTTAAGACCTTTTTAATAACACCTTATATGAAATTTAAGACCTAAACCTGTAATGGAAATACACATTTTATTACATACATATGTAATATTTAGTGTATAAATTAAAAAGAAAACAAAATATCAATGCTGTAATAAATTATATTTATTACTACGATATACAGTGAACTTTTCATGTCAGCAGACAATATTCCATACAAAATATCCCCGAATATCCCCGCAAAAAAACCGCCACACTGAGATTTTGTGGAGTAAACAATTTATTCTGAAGCAATATTTTCATCAGTGTTCTATCGGCTTTTGCATACTTAAATCCGCATATTTACCTTTACAAAGGCTTATTTTTAACCTTTTTAGATGT
>NW_015507308.1:73878-88240 GCF_001515645.1 Sinocyclocheilus grahami | reverse complement strand
TTATGGTTAATTATTCATATTTCCCATGAGCTGATTTGTTACAATATGTTTCAAAAGTTTACTCGCATTTAATAAGAAGCCGCGTGGGTGAAAATTACATATAAACAATTTTAAGGCTATTTTGGCCATGCTCATCGCTGGTCTGGTTACTGGTATAGGGCTATAGCCAAGCCATTAAAATTAGACCAGAGATTGCCTCGATTTTGCCAGGTGGGCTAAAAGCAGACTACTCGTAGCCCGTCCAATTTAGAGCTAAATCATGGCTACATATAGACCATGTCTTTGTAGATATTATTGACACTGCGAACATGATGGGATATCAATCATCTCATGCGCTGCCTGGCCAAAAACTACAGTGAATCAGGTTTGCCTATAAGTGGGCTACAGATAGCCGCTCTGACTACGAGGTAAATTGTGGCTATGCACAGGCTAAGTATTGAACATGTCAAAGAAATTAAACCAAACACCTTGTAAACACTGTTACTTTGCTTACATGATGGAATAGCATGCATCTCACAAGTTATTTAGCCAAAAAACGACATGAAACCAAATTCAAGGTTGTAACAAAGGTTCAGGAGGGTGGAAGGAAGAAGGCAGGGTCGGCTTGCTGGGACGCGAGCTTTATTTAAATGTCTTTGGGCACTGCACACAATACGGCGCTGTCAGATTCGCAGTCAATTACTCATAACAAACAGAACACAACTTGCTTCCGTGTATCTACACCCGTCTCCCCGGGTCGCTCGCGTACCCAGTCCGGCTCTCTCCCATCATGTTCCAGGTGGCCCCTTTTATCCGGTCTCTCCACACCAATTACTGAAACAAGACACAGGTGTTTATCATTTGCACTTGACCTACTTACACACCGCTTGTCTCCTGATGCAGACCTCGCTGAACCACGCCCCTCCTGCCACAAAGGTTATTTGGGCTAGAAGTGGGTTATACATAGCCGGACTATATCGGGTCTATACTTAACCGAGACGTTGAAATGATGGCTATTGCTTGCTGGGTAGTTACTCCCCAACACTGCCCTTCTACTGTATGGATAAACATTTCTTGAATTTCTTAAATTATCTTCTTTTATGTTCCACAGAAGAAAGAGATTTATACAGGTTTGGAATGACACGATGGTGAGTAAATAATGACAATTACAATTTTAATTTTAACTATCTCTTTAAGAACTTTATCATTTTGTAAATACTTAACACCTAATTTATACAAGACATTATTTATCTTGAATTAACATTTTACTTCAATTCAAATTAATTATAACTTTACATTTAAAGAGAACGACGCTATTAAAGCAGGGGCGTGTCTAGAGCATTTTAAAAGGGGGGGCCAGTCTGGGTCACTACCTCAAAGGAGAGTTTTTTGGCCACACACACACACGTTGCAAAGTTTCGGGAATTACATCTGCATATTTATGTGGGATTCGCTCTCAAAGTTGCAGTGTTTGACATGGTGATAACCAGTGTTGGGCAAGTTACTTCCAAAATGTAATACATTATATATTACTAGTTACTGTCTTTTGAAAGTAATTAGTTACATTACAATATTACTGTCTGTGAATTGTAATGTGTTACACTACTTTTGAGTTACTTTCACCAAAATATCCACAGAAGTATTATAAAATGCCAAAATGTAGTTTCTTGCTGCTCATTCTACACCCAGTGGAGTTTAATGCTGGTATATATGTCTACATTAATGTTACGTTGTAGTTTAGGTTAAACACAGATAAGCAGAAACCACATTATTACATTCATAAATAACACCGGTAAATAAAGCGAAATGTTATAATGCACAAACAATAAACACAATACCTAGTTAAAAAAAATAAACATATTAAAAAAATGCCTAATATGTGGCCTATAAACGATTGATATTATGGGGGAAGGGTCAAGCAACACAAGCAAGCAATGCACAAACTGTGCAAGAGTTATGCTGGTGTCAGTAAATTCACTAGCGTGAAAGTGAAAGTAAAAAAACTGACGGAGCTTTCTAACGCTGCATTAACGGCGCATATTCTCTGAGACAACAAGAGACAAAATTACTTCAATATAGGCTGATTATGGTATATAACTGTCTTAAATTATTCCCTTAATATTTCTCTTGGGCCTGTATAGTGAAAAACATGAAAAGAAACGTATTTTGCGTTAAACAGGTTGTTTTTGAAAATCTGTGCACGAAATAAAGCTACTCTTAATTTTCATCGATGACTGCAGTGTTAATAATTTTAACTATAGGCCTATAATTCAATTGTATAAATTAATAGACCTGTTTAAAAAAAACTTTTAAAAAAAACATTCTCAATGAGGAGTAGCCTAAACTAATAGCCTAAATTTTAATTATCCTCACAGCGCGCCATACTGTGCGGAACGGCATAGTCATATAGACTATGATTGAACAAAAACAGATTTTGTTATTTTTAGTTAAACTTAATTTTTGTTGCTTGTCTGCGCTCGTCCGCCACCTTTTTTCTCTTCTCTGACCCTGCAGCTCTCTCCGATAGCTTAGTGTTAAGTAGCACCAGGTGCTTCCAGGTTTTACTCGTGCTATTTCTCCATGTTGAGAGTTTGGTGTCGCACATATTGCTAAGCATTCTTATCCTTTTCTCCGACAAACTGAAAATAACAGGAGTGTGTCCATCTCACAAATGTAGAATCCATTTCTGCAGTCATCTCAACCATCTAATTCCAGCAACAGAAGATAGGCAAACTATTTTACCCGCGGAATTTTTTCTCTGGTGCTGTTTTGCGGTGTTAGTAATATGTTGTTGTAACTTGCGTTACTGAGATTGTAACGAGTAACAATATTACCCAAATTTTATTAGTAATGCATTATATTACTGCGTTACAGCAAAACTTAATATACTACTGTAATATTATTACTTTTGTAGTGCGTTACTCCCAACACTGGTGATAACCATAGCAATAGACGGGACAAAATATGTGAAAATGTGCATTAGAGCACCCTCACTAATTTCAGAAGCACCCTTATTTCTGGAACCTCGTTGATACACTTTTGATGTATAACTATATACATAAAACAACAAAATACAAATGCACTAAATAAAATAATTTAATAAATGAATATTTACAATTTAAGCACTTAACTAAAATAAGTATTAATAAAATAAATAACTAGAAAGGGCTGACTATATTCAGCTTGCTTCCATTTAGTGAGAAAAGCCTACTCGTCACCTGAATTAAAAAAAAAAACTCCTCTGGTCTTCAGTGATGCGAGGACAACGTTTGAGCGTACACGTAATATCTGTGTGAGAGCAGAGCCAATTCTTAAAAGAACAATGCATATTTCAAAGCACACGTCCAGTTTTGTGTGAGTGAAGGAAATCTGCTTGCGAGTAAAGAATCGTGCTCGCGCATTAGGCCTACATGGATCACGTCACATTATGAGCTCTCGACATTGTCATTAATATCGCGCTATAGAAGCTGCCTAAAATTAAGTATAAAGAGGAGAAGAAAGCTGTCCTAGGCAGCTGTCTACACATGCCAGGATCCGCCACTGCCAGATGCAGAAATTTACTAAAAACAAGCCTATCGCAAGTCATCTGGTAGGGGGGGCACATGGTGTGGCCAGCCAAATTTCAGGGGGGCCGGTGCCACCCTTGGCCACCAGGTAGACACACCCCTGTATTAAAGCTATTTTGTTAAATTATGCTTTGCCCTAATGAAATTTAGTAGTCCTTGCATAGAATACAGACTATTAGTAAGATGGTGGTCAACAGAACCATACAGATGACATTATAAGATTACAAGACACTGTAAAGAGTAATTACAATTTAATGAAACCATTAAAATGGAAAACAAATTAATGGAAAACAGAATTTGGTAAAAATAAATAAAACTGAATTTGAGGGGGAAAACATTTCATAGGGCCTTAAATTTTTTTTTTTTTGTTAAACTTTTAATAGATTGCTGTTAAACGGTGTAAGTTTCATTATTTTAATTAATTAGACATGTTTTGTTATTAATACAATTTAATTTATCCATTAAAACTCTAGAAAAAAGACTCTAGAGTCTAGAAAAATTGAAACATGAACAAACAAAAAATGGATTCCAGAAAAATGTCAATGGAACAAATTGACTTTGGAAAAAAAAATAAAACAGAATTTGGGAAAAAAAATTAATGAATTTAATAGGGCCCTACAAATGAAATCCATGTCTATAAAACATTTTCAAAGCTGTTGCAGGGTTCCTTGTTAATTTTGATGATAACAAAAGGCATCTCTACAGCCATTTAACAGTAGACCATGAGGGCATCTATGAAAAACAGTATTAACAGCATATTAGCCCCGCTGTCCAAAAATTTTTGGGCTTTAATCAATGTCGATGTCAAATGATGCCTTGTCTTCCCCAGGGCAATAAAGTCAGGATGGGAGGTGGGGGGCAATATGCACATTACCCAAAGGAGAAGCATGGGCCTCTAATGAAATGAATCCTTAAATTATTCATCACCATCACAGAGCCTGACAAATGATGGAGGATTGCCACGATGATGAGCTTGAGAGAAAAAAAAAGTCCTCTAACTAAGTTGTGATGGTATGTTTGCTCTCATTTATTTGTAACCTCAAGATAAAGCTTTTTCGTCATAACCCATGAGTCCCATAATCCTGAATACCAATAATTTATTAGACACTGACTTAAAAATTGTGGGTTCTAGGCACAAATGATTGAAGGACAACGTTATTGTTTAGAAAAGTACATCTGTTTAAGAGCCAAGCAGAGGGCAAAATGTTTAAAACCTACCTTGATTTTCAGATCATCTGTATTGGTACATCTATCCATCTGACGCAGGGAGAGCCAGAGCGGAGTGTCTCTGGGGTGTCATTCATTTGGGGGGATGTTCAATCAATCAAGTCAATCATTGATCTTCCTGTCAAATGGTTTTACTCTCTGTAATAATCTGCTAACATTTGACAGAGACCTGTGTGGAATAGTAACGAGACAGACAGACAAGGTAAATGGTTAAGAGGGGGCTGCAGGCAACTGGTTGCTATATGAAGCTGCTGTGGGAGTAATGAGCTACAGTACATTCATGTAATAATTCATCTATTCTAGGCAAGAGTGGACATTATGTTATAAAGCTGATCCTGTTGACTCCTGCGTGAGCTGTTTCTTCCTAATATATATATATATATATATATATATATATATATATATGTGTGTGTGTGTGTGTATAAGTCATACAATTTCATTAATACACTTCTATATAATGAGCATGTCTTATTTATTTTTATTTTTGTTTATTTTAAATGTCAGGGTAATACAACTGTTATGATATCATACTGAAGAAACAAAAAGCCATTTTTGAAAACAAATTATTATTAAAGTGATAGTTCACCTAAACATAAAAATTATGTCATAATTTTCTTACTCTCATGCCATACCAAACCCATAAGACTTTAGTTAATCCTTGAAACACAAAATAAGATATTTTTCATGAAACTTGATAGATTTCTGTCTCTCCATTGAAAGTCCAGGTTCAAAAAAGGTCATAAAAGCACTGTAAAATGTATCCATGTGAATCTAAGTCTTGTGAAGAGACAGAGTTGCTTTGTATAATGAACAGTCCGTAATTGAGGCTTTTATTTACACTAAACAATGATCGACACGATTAAAAACAAGGCAAAGATCAGGGCACATGTAACACCCATAAGAGACACAGCACCAGACAAAGAACTGGGGCAAACACAGGGGTTAGAATACAGGTTAACATGGGTAACAAGGGGGAGGAGCTAATTAATTACTATGGTGGCTAATAGGGGTAACTATGGTAACAAACAGGTAGGCAAAGGAGCAAGTGGGACATGAACTAAACATAGGAAGTGAAAAGTACAGGACAGGGATTTTTCCCAGTTAATCTATTAATTGCAAGTAATGAAATCAGATTTGTGTGTCCAGACATAACCAACCTATCTGCATGGGTTGGTTTGGCAATGATGTAGGCGTACCCACATATGTGACAAGTCTTCTAAAACGAATGCAGGAAAAATGGAGTTGCATCGTCTCGCTCTCCAAATAATAAATAGCCATGTTCCTTGCTGTAGTCATGGCCGGCTTCGGCTTTGTTTGAATACCATATAAACACTTCCGGCATTTCAGTCACCGGTTTTTACTCTATCGCTGTGTGTGAGTGTGAGAGTGATAAAAAAATAAGAAAAATTGCCATCTAATTTTGAGAAGCCAGAGCATGCAGACTGAGACGTGTCTGTAAAAATCTGATTTGAATCACATTTCAAAACCACCTCCAAATGTGATTTGAAATGTAGTAAAATCAGATTTCGTGTTTTTTGTTTGTTTTGTGTTTTTTTTTTTTGCTGTCCAGACTGTCAAAAACCCATATGGATAAAATCTGGATATGCAAAAAATCTGATTTTTGCTAGCAGTCTGAACATAGCTTGTACCAGATAATTTATGCACTTAGCAGACGCTTTTATCCAAAGCGACTTACAGTGCATTCAGGCTATACATGTTTTACCAGTATGTGTGTTCCCTGGGAATTGAACCCACAACCTTTTGCGCTGCTAACGCAATGCTCTACCATTGAGCCACAGGAACACTAAACAGATCAACCGACTCACTGAAAAGATCCAATAAAAAGAGAGAGTTTCCTTTTATAGGCAGCAGTTCTTGATTGCTGTTTACTAGTCTCTGGCTAGCCACTACTCAGACAGCCCAGTCCCTGCAGGAGGCCATGTTCTGGACAGCCGCCACGGTTAAACAGAGATCTCAACAAGACAGGGGAAGCAGACATTGTGGGAGCGGGCAGAGCTGACAGCCATACAAAAGGTTTCATCCGCATGGACCCACCCAATGATTAGCAGGCAGTGGGAGGCTGGGATTTGCCGCTCCCGTCTCGGAAAGAAGGCAGGATGCTGCTGTGATTTATTTGGCTCATTAACACGTGAAGGACAGAGCTGAGATTCGCTGTCCAGTGTCTTAAAGAAAAATAAACCAGGATGGTTTCTCCTAGCTCTAATCTGTCTATGTGCAAAATAACTTGTAAAGCAAAGACTTTCCTTTTTTTCTCTCTCTCAATTAGGTTTCCTTATGTTTTATTGTTAAGCGTCATACATCACAATGAAAGCAGTAGCATACATACAGAATTGCTCATCACTACCCCAAACAGATTTTAAAGTCACAGCTCGCCCAAAAACGAAAATTGCCATTATTTGCCTAATCTCATTCCAAACCTGTATTCCAAGTCTTCTGATGACACACGATAACTTTATGTAAGACATATACCAAAGTTAAGTAATTTTAACTGACATAATTAATGCAGGTTTTGCAACTGGATCACTGATTTGAACTTGAATCATCAATTCACACAAGTTAGTGAGGTGAAAATTAGAAATCTCCCTGAACCACCGACATGGGCGGGTCACATGGAGTGTGGCCTTTTAAAGCCTGCAGAGATTCACGCCTCTCAAGATGGGTTCGTCCAATGAGGAAGGCTGAAATCCCAAGCGGGAGGTTGGAAATACTGAGGATTTTTATGAGTCTTTGTCTGTAAGCATGGTATTTTGCATATGTAATTCGCTGGAGTGTTGAGGCACAAATTAGTACCGATTCTTAGAACATCAATATGTTGCATAGGTATCAGCATATAATATACACACTTGTTTCGATCATAGGAAGGCGAATTCATAGATACTAGACATGAAATAGTTACTTATATGAATGTGTGGTTTATCGTAAGCACGGATAAAAATAGTCTATAATACAACAGATTAAATACAACACAGCAATAATATACACACTGGCCTGAAGAAAATGGGTGTTCATTCAAAGAAGGTTTTCCTATGAATTAATTAGTAGAAAAGTCCATTTCTCCTGTGCATTTGTGTCCCTTTGTTTCTGGAGAAAGCAGAATGAGAGCCGGCTCGCATTCCACAAGGTTGTAAATGTATCGGGTTACCATGAAACCAGGGTCTTGTTCAGCGTCCTGGGGTGTTACAAAGTATTTGTGAAATCTAGCTAACAATATATATATTGTGTGTTGGAGTGTTCCAGACGCTACATAATAGTTGAATTTGTGAACTAATCATTCCAAGAGGTTTTGTGAACTGGACCAACTTATTTATTTAAAATATATAACTTAAAAGTGTGTTCATGAATTGGACATCATTGCATCTCACAAGTAAAGTTAGTGAGTTGTACATGAGGAATGAGACGTGTTTAAGTGCAATTTGGTATCGTGCTGTATCACGTGCTTTGTCAGTTGTGTGCACTTGCTTGGCCCTTTGTTGTTTTGGGCATACACTGTGCGACTTCAGCAGAGTTTTTGTTAAATACCAACTCTAACTGTATGAGTAAATCACATGCACTGTAAAGCCAAAGCTCGGGATTTATGTTGTTACACCATAGGCTCCAATCGTCGAGCTGCAACTTCACTGCTCACACTATATGAGCGAAATAAACACGTGAGTTGGTTCGTAGCTCCGCTTCAACTGTGCGATACACTCATGAGTGTGTAATCACCTAATCACCTCTCGTTAAACTGCATGTCAAAAAACGCATGACAAAGCTGATATTCGGCCCGACTCAAAAAAAGAGTAAACAGTAAAGCGTGTTCAGTTTAATTCAATTACAGTTTATCAGACTGCTATGAAAAGGTTACTATACCGCAGCAGCCCTCTTGTGAAGACCGAAGAGTGTAAAGACCAGCGTCTCTACCTGTGCGACTCCACCGAGCAAGGACACCAACAAGGGACTTGAGTATTGCTTCTTATTCATCCTCATTCCTACAACTTGTTTCACATCTATTTCAGTTTATATGACCAATCTTTACTATGTACTTCCAAATCCCTACTATTACTAACACTTGCAAACCATGCATCACACACTGTAGACAGCGCAATCCTGACAACATGTGCATGTTGCCTGTGTCTGCTAATACGCTACTTTATTTTCCTATTGGTCTCTGGAACTGCCAGTCTGTGGTAAAGCAGATTTCATTACATCTATTTCTAGACTTTCAAGGCTCAAACTCATGGCCATGACAGAGGCCTGGATCAAATCAGAGGACACTGCTACACCTGCAGCCCTCTCCAATAATTTATCTTTTTCCCACATCCCCTATCTGACTGGAAGAGGTGGAGGTTCTGGTCTGTTTTTCTCTAATGATTGGAAATGTAATCCTTTATCAACAGCTCCTTTGTATAATTTTCAGTTACTATCATCCACCCTCTTAAAATTGCCCACCTAGATAAACCTCCACACTCTGCTTGCCTCTTTTGATCTCAACACTCGCTCATGTCCTTCTCTCCACTCTCAGAGGCAGCAGTCTCCAAACTCATCCTTTCCAATCACCATACTATTTGTCTGCTTTATCCTACTCCATCTCATTTCCTTCAAGCCATTTCTTCTTTTACATCCCTTCACACAGGTGTCTTTCCATCAGCATTTAAACTGGCTCAGATAACCCCACTACTTAGGAAACTCACTTTTAACCCAGCACGTTTAGAAAACTACAGACCGGTATCACTTCTTCCTTTCATTGCAAAAACACTTTAATGAGTTGTGTTCACTAAGTCTCAGCCTTTCTCACACAGAACAAGGTTCTGGACAGAAACCAGTTTGGCTTCAGAAGTGGACATTCAACAGAGACTGCCCTGCTCTTGGTTGTTGAAGCCCTAAGATTGGCAGCGGCTTCCAAATATTCAATACTTATTTTGCTGGATCTTTTCTCTGATTTTGACATGTGTTAACCACCAGATCCTCCTGTCAACCCTCATGGCAAAGGGCATCTCAGGAACTGCACTCCAGTGGTTTGAGTTTTACCTCTCAGATAGGTCCTTCAAGGTATCTTGGAGGGGTGAGGTGTCCAAGTCACAACATCTAGCTATTTGGGTGCCTTGGGGCTCAGTTCTTGGACCACTTCTTTTCTCTATCTACATGGCATCACTAGGTTCTGTCATTCAGAGACATGGCTTTTCATATCACTGCTATGCTGATGACACTCAACTCTACGTTTCATTCCATCCTGATGATCTGATGATAGCTGCATGTCTAACAGACATTTCTTGCTGGATGAAGAACCATCACCTTCAGCTCAACCTTCCCAAGACAGAATTGCTTGTGGTTTCAGCCAACCCAACACTTCATTACAATTTCTCCATCCAACTAGGCGCATCAACCATAACACCTTCTAGGACAGCCAAGAACCTTAGAGTTGTGATTGATGATCAGCTGAATTTCACAGACCACATTGCTAAAACTGCCCGGTCCTGCAGATTTGCCTTATACAACATTAGGAAGATCAGGCCCTTTTTATCGGAACATGCTACACAACTCCTTGTTCAAGCTCTTGTTCTGTCCAGGCTGGCCTATTGAAATGCACTCTTGGCAGAACTTCCAGCCAGTTCTATCAAACCTCCACAACTAATCCAGAATGCGGCAGCAAGAGTAGTCTTTAATGAGCCGAAAACAGTGCATGTCACACATCTGTTCCAATAGCTACCAATAGCTGCTTGCATAAAATTCAAGGCATTGATGTTTACCTTTAAAACAACAATTGACTGCAACCCTTTACCTAAATTCATTACTTCAGACTTATGTGCCCTCCAGAAGCTTGCTTTCTTCAAGTGAACGGCGCTTTGTAGTGCCATCCCAAAGAGGCACAAAATCACTTTCAGACTTTTACCTTAACTGTTCAGTGCTGGTGGAATGACCTACCCAACTCGATACGAGCAGCCATCTTCAAGAAACGTCTAAAGACATATCTCTTTCATCTCCACTTGACCCTCTATCACTAGAATTCTATATTCTATATATATTCTATCTACTTATTTTCTTTTTATTTAAAAAAAAACTTGACCCTCTAACAATAGCTTTCTCTATTCTTTTTCTATTCTATCTACTTGTTTTATTTTTAATTATTATAAAAAATAATAATAACTTGACCCTCTAACACTAGCTCTATCTATTCTATCTCTTTTCTATTTACTTTTTATTGTTTTATTCTTTTATTTTCTTATAATAAATAAATAAACCTTGCTACGTGTACTGCGTTAGACTAGCCGGGACTTGCCACAACAGTTATATATTGTTGCTCTTTTGTTGTTTTGATTGCTTCTATTACCCTTATTTCACATGTCACTTCGGATAAAAGCATCTGCTAAATGATTAAATGTAAATATAAATGAATCGGTTGTGAATAAACCATTCAGACATGTTTTGTGAACCTTATCAAATGATTCACTGAAAAGATCATTCTCAAAAGTGCAGTTTGTTCATTAATTGGGCATTGCTACTTCTCTCAAGCTAATATGTGAGAAATTTTTTTTTTTTTTTTTAATCATTCAGCCAGATTTGTGAACTGGATCCACTGACTCTTTGAAAAGATCCAAATAAAAGAGTTATTAGTTCATAAAGCAGACATTGCTACTTCTCAAGACAAGTTATAGTGAGTTGAACATGAGAAGTATATCAGTCTGGTTCGCAAAAAGGTTTTGTGCGCCAGATCAATTGATTCTATGAAAACTCAAAATGGCAATTTGTTCATTAGTTGGACATCTACTTCTAGAACTCATAGTTCAACTGGTTAAGGACGATTTTGAATAAATAGTAGCGTGGATCACTTTATGGACCTCTACTGTAGCTTGACAGACCCAGTCCTCATTTACTGTCATTATATTGAAAGAGTATTCTTCAAAAACCCATCTTTTGTGTTCCACAGTAGAATGTCATGAATGTCAGTAAATTTGGTTTAAATAGTGATTTGTCCAATACAAACTTAAAAACAGCTTTATAGAAATAATCAGTGTGATGACTGCATTTTCACTCACTTAAATAAAGAGAGGTTACTGATTAGCCGTGATCAGTAGGTTGACAGACTCAATAGTAAGGAATTCAAATCAGCAAATGAGTGACATTTGGTAATCCTTCAGAACCTGATGCATCACAGCCCTCACAGGAGACTCAAACAATAATACCCACTTTCCTCTTAAGTCATGGCTTGTGTGCAGTGGAAGAGGAGGATGGGCTGTTCTGTCCCTGATGACTCTGTGGCCTGACCTTCTCTTTCTGCCTTTTGTCCACCTCTCTGACAGCATCTGCAATGATTTCTCCATTCCAACTCTGACAGGACAACACAGTGAATCTGAGCCATTACAAAAGGGACTTTTCCACTTCATTAAACCAGGGTCCCAAAAGCTTGGAGGGCACAGAATAAGCAATTTATCTTAAGTTACAGCTGCTTAGAAGTGGCTGCATGATAAAATGTGAATGCCTTATTTTTTCTCATTGTAAATACCCCTCTGGACATCCTCTGGTGTGGGCATGAAGAATCAATATTAACAAATGCATTTCTTCAATTATGGAAATTGGATCCTATTTAAGACAGTGCATGGCATGCTTACAGGCATTTGAACACGATCAAACAACAATGGGTCAGTTATTCTTGTGCAGGCTATGAGAAGAAATTGTGCTGATGATGACACGGACACTGGGAATGAATCGTTGTGTCCATGGACAGTGACAATGACAGCATAATAATGTCTATCAGCAGGCTTGCACTGATTGATTCATCATGACCCTCAGTGCAAGCTTATTGCAGGTGGTACATTAGGTCAGTTTATCGATGGATTGACCTGAACTGCATTCAGGCTTTAAATGAGGGCTGCTAATGATTGGCTGAGGATCCAATCACAGAACAAACAGGATAGCTGAAATTCAAGTGTAGGTTATTTCATCTTAGATAGCAAATATTATGTTCTAATTAGTCAGAATTTGAAGGTGTTAATAGCTTCCTCAATAGCCATTCATTCATTTGTATTTCATAAAAAAAGACATTAAAACCATCTTCCTGCACTATGTGTAAACCCTGTTATGGCAAAGAAAAAATGGCAGCTGTAGTTACCAGATATTTTGCATAATATACCAGCCTATATGCTTTACCTAAGCTTCATCAAAAAGTGAACTTCCCATGCGCCATGATTAACAAATATGAATTTAGTGTTACTCATAAAACACAATCAGGGTAGCACACAATAATAAAATAATGCAATAAACATTAACTAATGTAACAGGGTCAAAGACATGACATCACCATTTTGATGTCCGCATCAAATTAAGTTTACAAAAGTAATTTTATATACATAAAAAGACATGTCAAATGCAAGTAAAGAGTTATTTTCATATTTCAAAAACTTTGGTGAAAATAAAATTGTCAAAACATGAGGGAAATAATGTTCCAATGTGTAAAATTGTCATTCAGTGTAATGGTCTGGCCTTTGATTTTACCATTACATCTTTAAATAAACATAAAATACCAAGCAAAAAAATGCATTTGTTGTCTTGGCATTGATGACTGTGTTATATTAAAAGGACTATGTCTTATTGTTTGTTTGTTTTTTAAAGTTGTGGAATAACAAGGGGACTTTGGTCCCGAAAATGCAGTTTGTCAGAGGTCATTCAGTGTAACAGGAACAAGAAGCCATTCTGAAATTATATAAAAAAACTGTTAGTCATTTGACCGTCTGTGACATCATCAGATAGCACCCTGAAGACTGTGTGGTGCTGCAGAAAAGTGAGTGTATTGCTCTTAGATATTGATAATTCTACCTTTTCATGGTGTGGTATCTGAAGTTACAAAAACACGTGATTCAGTGAAATGCCAAAAAAAAGTTTTTTGAAAAATTAGGAGATGTTGTAAATAATTGTGAATAACTTCAGTGGCCAAGCTCACTGTTTGATACAGGTTTGATTGCCTGCAATATAAGCTGAAGTAGAAGTTTCGTCATTCAGGGTAATGTTTTTGTCATGTGGTGTAATGCAAATTCTTTATTACACCACAGTGTCATCCATTACACTGAATGACAGTATCACAGTATAAATAACAATTTTAGCATCTTATTTATTGTAGCGTCTGGACCAATCAGACACATAATTTTTCATTTGATTTAACAAATCAATTATTCATTAGATTAACAAATAATCACAGACCCCTCACCCAATAAACATGCTGGGTGCCAGGATGTCTTCGAACGAACAGGCCTCTGATTCCATGGCAACCAATGCTGATATCACAGGTTTTATTGCCCAAAGGAATGCGGATAGAGAAACTCACAAATTTTCTTCATAGGAAAGACAAGAGAAATGGACTGTTCTCTAATTAATTAATAGGAAAACCTTTCTTTGAATGAACACGCATATCCTTCAGGTCATTGTGTATGTTGTTACTATCCTTATATATTGTCTTTTATATTGTATACTGTTTTATGCAGGCTTATGATAGAACCACTCGTTCATGCAATCTTACCTATATGTAATCCTACCATGTTTAGTATCTATGAATTCGTCTTCTGATGATCTAAACGAGAGTGTATATTATATGTTGGTAC
>NW_015507308.1:70970-73833 GCF_001515645.1 Sinocyclocheilus grahami | reverse complement strand
AACACTCAAGCGAATTACATTTGCAAATTACCATGCCCTCACACAAAGGGTCGTAAAACCCTCCAGTAATTGCAACCTCCCGCTTGGGATTTCAGCTTTTCTCATTGGACAAGCCCATCCTGAGAGGCGTGAATCTTCTCAGCCCTTAAAGGCCTCACATCAGTGACCCGCCTCCAGTCTGCGTTTCTGTTAGATTCTGAGAAGATGTGAGCAAAAACGCTCCCAAGTTATAGTGAGTTGAACATGAGAAGTATATCAGTCTGGTTCGCAAAAAGGTTTTGTGCGCCAGATCAATTGATTCTATGAAAACTCAAAATGGCAATTTGTTCATTAGTTGGACATCTACTTCTAGAACTCATAGTTCAACTGGTTAAGGACGATTTTGAATAAATAGTAGCGTGGATCACTTTATGGACCTCTACTGTAGCTTGACAGACCCAGTCCTCATTTACTGTCATTATATTGAAAGAGTATTCTTCAAAAACCCATCTTTTGTGTTCCACAGTAGAATGTCATGAATGTCAGTAAATTTGGTTTAAATAGTGATTTGTCCAATACAAACTTAAAAACAGCTTTATAGAAATAATCAGTGTGATGACTGCATTTTCACTCACTTAAATAAAGAGAGGTTACTGATTAGCCGTGATCAGTAGGTTGACAGACTCAATAGTAAGGAATTCAAATCAGCAAATGAGTGACATTTGGTAATCCTTCAGAACCTGATGCATCACAGCCCTCACAGGAGACTCAAACAATAATACCCACTTTCCTCTTAAGTCATGGCTTGTGTGCAGTGGAAGAGGAGGATGGGCTGTTCTGTCCCTGATGACTCTGTGGCCTGACCTTCTCTTTCTGCCTTTTGTCCACCTCTCTGACAGCATCTGCAATGATTTCTCCATTCCAACTCTGACAGGACAACACAGTGAATCTGAGCCATTACAAAAGGGACTTTTCCACTTCATTAAACCAGGGTCCCAAAAGCTTGGAGGGCACAGAATAAGCAATTTATCTTGAGTTACAGCTGCTTAGAAGTGGCTGCATGATAAAATGTGAATGCCTTATTTTTTCTCATTGTAAATACCCCTCTGGACATCCTCTGGTGTGGGCATGAAGAATCAATATTAACAAATGCATTTCTTCAATTATGGAAATTGGATCCTATTTAAGACAGTGCATGGCATGCTTACAGGCATTTGAACACGATCAAACAACAATGGGTCAGTTATTCTTGTGCAGGCTATGAGAAGAAATTGTGCTGATGATGACACGGACACTGGGAATGAATCGTTGTGTCCATGGACAGTGACAATGACAGCATAATAATGTCTATCAGCAGGCTTGCACTGATTGATTCATCATGACCCTCAGTGCAAGCTTATTGCAGGTGGTACATTAGGTCAGTTTATCGATGGATTGACCTGAACTGCATTCAGGCTTTAAATGAGGGCTGCTAATGATTGGCTGAGGATCCAATCACAGAACAAACAGGATAGCTGAAATTCAAGTGTAGGTTATTTCATCTTAGATAGCAAATATTATGTTCTAATTAGTCAGAATTTGAAGGTGTTAATAGCTTCCTCAATAGCCATTCATTCATTTGTATTTCATAAAAAAAGACATTAAAACCATCTTCCTGCACTATGTGTAAACCCTGTTATGGCAAAGAAAAAATGGCAGCTGTAGTTACCAGATATTTTGCATAATATACCAGCCTATATGCTTTACCTAAGCTTCATCAAAAAGTGAACTTCCCATGCGCCATGATTAACAAATATGAATTTAGTGTTACTCATAAAACACAATCAGGGTAGCACACAATAATAAAATAATGCAATAAACATTAACTAATGTAACAGGGTCAAAGACATGACATCACCATTTTGATGTCCGCATCAAATTAAGTTTACAAAAGTAATTTTATATACATAAAAAGACATGTCAAATGCAAGTAAAGAGTTATTTTCATATTTCAAAAACTTTGGTGAAAATAAAATTGTCAAAACATGAGGGAAATAATGTTCCAATGTGTAAAATTGTCATTCAGTGTAATGGTCTGGCCTTTGATTTTACCATTACATCTTTAAATAAACATAAAATACCAAGCAAAAAAATGCATTTGTTGTCTTGGCATTGATGACTGTGTTATATTAAAAGGACTATGTCTTATTGTTTGTTTGTTTTTTAAAGTTGTGGAATAACAAGGGGACTTTGGTCCCGAAAATGCAGTTTGTCAGAGGTCATTCAGTGTAACAGGAACAAGAAGCCATTCTGAAATTATATAAAAAAACTGTTAGTCATTTGACCGTCTGTGACATCATCAGATAGCACCCTGAAGACTGTGTGGTGCTGCAGAAAAGTGAGTGTATTGCTCTTAGATATTGATAATTCTACCTTTTCATGGTGTGGTATCTGAAGTTACAAAAACACGTGATTCAGTGAAATGCCAAAAAAAAGTTTTTTGAAAAATTAGGAGATGTTGTAAATAATTGTGAATAACTTCAGTGGCCAAGCTCACTGTTTGATACAGGTTTGATTGCCTGCAATATAAGCTGAAGTAGAAGTTTCGTCATTCAGGGTAATGTTTTTGTCATGTGGTGTAATGCAAATTCTTTATTACACCACAGTGTCATCCATTACACTGAATGACAGTATCACAGTATAAATAACAATTTTAGCATCTTATTTATTGTAGCGTCTGGACCAATCAGACACATAATTTTTCATTTGATTTAACAAATCAATTATTCATTAGATTAACAAATAATCACAGACCCCTCACCCAATAAACATGCTGGGTGCCAGGATGTCTTCGAACGAACAGGCCTCTGATTCCATGGCAACCAATGCTGATATCACAGGTTTT
>NW_015507308.1:67543-70807 GCF_001515645.1 Sinocyclocheilus grahami | reverse complement strand
TTATATTGTATACTGTTTTATGCAGGCTTATGATAGAACCACTCGTTCATGCAATCTTACCTATATGTAATCCTACCATGTTTAGTATCTATGAATTAATCTTCTGATGATCTAAACGAGACTGCATATTACATGCTGATACCTATGGAACATATTAGTGTTCTAAGAATCTTTACTAGTTTGTGCATCAACACTCAAGCGAATTACATTTGCAAATTACCATGCCCTCACACAAAGGGTCGTAAAACCCTCCAGTAATTGCAACCTCCCGCTTGGGATTTCAGCCTTTCTCATTGGACAAGCCCATCCTGAGAGGCGTGAATCTTCTCAGACCTTAAAGGCCTCACATCAGTGACCCGCCTCCAGTCTGCGTTTCTGTTAGATTCTGAGAAGATGTGAGCAAAAACGCTCCTAAGGACACCCTAAGTTCGCATCAGGCTTCGGCCTTGACTTTCCATTCACCAAGTTCATCTGACTCAAACTGGTTCTTTTCCATCAACCAACTTCAGCAAAGATCAACTTGAACCTTCAGATTGCACTCTCTGACAGACAGACAAGACGTGCAAGTATCAAACTTAGTCTTATTAATTGATACATTAAGTATCATTTGCACCTTTTTACAAAGGTGTGTTTGAACTAAGAAGCTGATGTTTCCTTCAGGCTGCAGATCTGCTGAATATTCAATGGTCCCATAGCGTCATGCTTTATTTATTTTCTCTTTACTGCCTAAGCTTTAATCCTGTTCCTATACCAACTGTATGAGAAAATGTGTGTGTGTGTATGTTAGACTAGTTTATGTAGTTAATAAAGTCTTACTTGTATCACACCTGAGGTTGTTCATTGTTTGCTCATAATCGTAGTCCCTAATCATGCAGATTTCTGCTACATGAATAGTATTGTACAGTAAGAAATTATTTCCCTTAACCAGGAAATTAACATTCTTAGAATTGACAGACAGTTGACCCTGAGAGGTCAAGTAAATACTTACAGCGGATCTAAATATTTATAAATAATTATAACTAGTTATGGTTTATTATTTCTATTTCCCCTTTGAGCTGATTCGCTACATTATATTACAGATAAATTAGGAATGTTTAACATTGACAAATGTGTATTAAATATTAATATTTGAATACATGTTTTGTTGTACACATTCATTGTTATTGATTCATTTTAGATGCCCACAAACAGAGAGAGCTGTTAGGCACTGTAAAAAGTTAAAAAAAAACGAATAAAGTATGTGCGGACCCAGTAGCTTGGGTGGCACTCTTATAGCCTGTGCAAACCAAGAACAATAACTATAAAGATAACTATAACAGTAACTTTGCTAGCCTCCACACCAATGAATGATAGCACTGTTTGTTCTAAGAATGTGCTGCAGGTTTAGCATGTGCCGCTTTAAATGCTCGAGCTCTTTAAAGTGGAATGGATTCTGATTGGTTGTAAATGATTTTATCATTCATTCACTGTTAAAAAAAATCGATTTTTTGCCAAATCAGCTTGCCAATATTTCTGAACAGAGACTCTCCCCTCACTACAGTATGTCACAAGTTCAAGAGAGGTCACTGAGGGGATTCTCCACCCCAAATACTCATCCTGATGATGTCATTTATGTTGGCAAACAGAAAGTATTAAAGAGGTGGTTGGTTGCGATTTAACTTTTTTAATGTTAGTTAGTGTGTAATGTTGCTGTTTGATCATAAACAATATCTGCAAAGTTACGAAGCTGAAAGTTCAATGCAAACGGAGATATTGTCTTTTAAAATTATGGCAGTTTAATGCCTACAAAAACGACTGGTAAGGGACTACAACGAGTTACTTCCCGGGTCCGTTACGTCAAGAATTTTACATAAACCCTGCCTCCGGGAACATGCAGCAAAGGGGGCGAGGCCATGCTGCGCTGCTTTAGAGAAGAGGAAGAGAAAACTACAGGTGCATGTAAAAATCTATTCATACATGAATCGCGATTCTGTTTTCTAACGATTCTAATGGATTCACAAGTTTCAAAATCAATGTTCTAAAGCAGCGTTCTCATCCTGTTCATGGCCTCGCCCTGCTCTGCACATGCTCTGCATCTCTCTCTTGCTCTCTCTCATTCAGATCATCAGACCAGTGAATACACTTATTTTCACATTCTATAGTTATGAGAAGCGTTATACATGGACACGCGTGTGGTTGCCGAACTGTGTTAAAGCTTTAATCAGAATAAAACCGTATATGAAAAGACGCACGCTAGAGGCAGTTTAGCCAATCACAACATACTGGGCCAGCTAACCAATCAGAGCCCATCGTGTATTTCTGAGGGAGGGGCTTCATAAAAGCAGGAAATTATCAGTGCGTTCAGAGTAGAAGGAACAGAGAGGTGTGGAATAAAGGTAAATTATGTGAAAAAGAATGCGTTTTTTAACAAACTAAGCATTAACACACTGCACCCCATAAACACAGTCAAGCCTATAGAAAAACAGTCAACCACCCCTTTAATAAATATGGCTACAAACAGCCATTTTTGGGGCAGAGCAAGTCAGAAACAAAGTGACAAGCTAAGCAAGCATGGCAGAGCAGCATCAGAACAGTAGAATAAAATGCTTATTATATTTCAACATCTGCTTCTTCAGTCATTTGTTCAGGAATATTACTAAAACTAATTTAATGGCACAGACTAATACTAAAAACATTTAAGTTATGGGAACAATGGCAATATTATCTCTCTTTTTGGCAAATCGTCATTCAGAGTAACAAACCTTGGTCATTCATCGTAACCAATATATTTATGTAAATATGGAACAATATACTTATTCTGACCTGTACTTATTAAAATACAAGAAAGAATGTGTGATCATACTAAATTGTATTATATTTTAAATGATTTTCACTTCCTTACAAAACCTTCTTGCTGATAAGTGGGTAAAACCTAGTGGTTTGAAGGACATTAGTAAAGTATAAAGATTTAAAAATTAAAGTTAATTGGTATTTGAGGGCTGCACTGTGATGCTTAAATATAGTCTTTTGATATGTCATCAAATGATTCATGTTTCAAATATGCTCAAATAAGCTAACAAGATTTTTTTGGAATATAAATATTGTTACACTGAATGACATTTTAGTGGGTGTCTTCTGTAAATCATAGTTAAAAATTCATGATAGTCTTTTGTTTTTTAGAAAGATATAAAGTTAAACAGGACACATTCTAATGTATGGGGGGGGGGGGGGACAAATTTAAAAGTTTTTTTCCCTTTTTATATTTTTTTGGGTTTTTAAAACCCC
>NW_015507308.1:49689-67263 GCF_001515645.1 Sinocyclocheilus grahami | reverse complement strand
GGGGGGGGGGGGGGACTAAATTTAAAGCTGTATTACCCTTTTATAATTTTTTTGGTGCTTGAAACACCCTTTTCGTCTTTGCCCTAACATAAAATACCCTAAAGTGCATAACTAATACTGTAAGTAAGAGGAAACATGACTATTTATGAAAATAATAACAATGAATATTTCTATAGCATTTATTAATGTTTATCAAGTTTTATCTGTTAACAGTTAATGCACTGAGCTAACATGAAAAAATTAACTATATGAAGAACATTTACTGTATATGTAAAATAGAATTACAATTACATTTATATGTAACTATATGAATTGCATTTAAACAAAAATTAACTAACATTACATTTAAACTAACATTGTTTGACATTGGGGCAGTCGTGGCCTAATGGTTAGTGAGTCGGCCTTGTAACCCAAAGGTCGTGGGTTTGAGTCTTGTTACTGGCATGGATTGTAGGTAGGGGGAAATTAATATACATTGCTCTTTTCAAAGATACTGCGCGCAGTGCTGGGGGGGGGGGGGGGGGGGGACTAAATTTAAAGCTGTATTACCCTTTTATAATTTTTTTGGTGCTTGAAACACCCTTTTCGTCTTTGCCCTAACATAAAATACCCTAAAGTGCATAACTAATACTGTAAGTAAGAGGAAACATGACTATTTATGAAAATAATAACAATGAATATTTCTATAGCATTTATTAATGTTTATCAAGTTTTATCTGTTAACAGTTAATGCACTGAGCTAACATGAAAAAATTAACTATATGAAGAACATTTACTGTATATGTAAAATAGAATTACAATTACATTTATTTGTAACTATATGAATTGCATTTAAACAAAAATTAACTAACATTACATTTAAACTAACATTGTTTGACATTGGGGCAGTCGTGGCCTAATGGTTAGTGAGTCGGACTTGTAACCCAAAGGTCGTGGGTTTGAGTCTTGTTACTGGCATGGATTGTAGGTAGGGGGAAATTAATATACATTGCTCTTTTCCACCCTCGATACTATGACTGAGGTGAGACCTTTGAGTAAGGCACTGAAACCCTGACTGCTTCCCAGGCGCTGAAGCAAAAAAGGGATGCACCGATACCACATTTTCCAGTACTCGCCCGATACCGATACTTTTGTTTTTGGTACTTGCAGGTACCGAGTACCGATACCAGAACTAATACTGTAAGTAAGAGGAAACATGACTATTTATGAAAATAATAACAATGAATATTTCTATAGCATTTATTAATGTTTATCAAGTTTTATCTGTTAACAGTTAATGCACTGAGCTAACATGAAAAAATTAACTATATGAAGAACATTTACTGTATATGTAAAATAGAATTACAATTACATTTATATGTAACTATATGAATTGCATTTAAACAAAAATTAACTAACATTACATTTAAACTAACATTGTTTGACATTGGGGCAGTCGTGGCCTAATGGTTAGTGAGTCGGCCTTGTAACCCAAAGGTCGTGGGTTTGAGTCTTGTTACTGGCATGGATTGTAGGTAGGGGGAAATTAATATACATTGCTCTTTTCCACCCTCGATACTATGACTGAGGTGAGACCTTTGAGTAAGGCACTGAAACCCTGACTGCTTCCCAGGCGCTGAAGCAAAAAAGGGATGCACCGATACCACATTTTCCAGTACTCGCCCGATACCGATACTTTTGTTTTTGGTACTTGCAGGTACCGAGTACCGATACCAGTATTTTCATTGCATTTGTAAATGTTTTAAATATTGGGTACAGAAACCAAAAGAGTATGTATAAGATTAGTTGGTTAACTTAATTTATCAAATAGATACAGTCAAACCAAAATTTATTCAGACACCTTCAACATTTCTCACATTATCACAGTTTACTCGCTATTGTTTAGAAAATGGTAATAAAATATGACAAGAACTCAGAGTTAAACTGTGTCAGGACAAATTCAGTTTGATAATGTTAGATAACCTTGATAAAAAGGTATGTAATGGATTACAATAAACCAAATATTATTCATACAGCTGTCAATATTTACACAACTATCAATACTTTGTTGGGTGACCCTTAGCCTTAATGACAGCATATAGTCATGCAAACCTGAACTTCAATTTTTTCCCAGACTTGGTCTGAATAATTTTTGGTCCCAAATTTGTATCAATTTTACTGGTAGTCCACTGTATGTAGCGCTTTTTTGACTCTGTGAAAGAGACTGCGCCCTGAGTTCAGGTTAAATAAATTATTTTTAGAATTGCGTGGAAAAACAGTATGTCCAGCTATAGACAGGCTCTAAAGCCAACTTACAGAACTACCACATTTTGCTATAAGTTTGATTGCATCATATAATAATTGCTGTTAATATTATTCATTGTCTGTTTTATTACGTCTTAAATTGATTTTTCCATACTGCTGGTTCGTCTGGTCAGAGGAGAACTCGCCCCCCGACTGAGCCTGGTTTCTCCCAAGGTTTTTTCTCCATTCTGTCACCGATGGAGTTTTGGTTCCTTGCCGCTGTCGCCTCTGGCTTGCTTAGTTGGGGACACTTCATTTCCAGCAATATCGTTGACATGATTGTAAAGATAATATTTAAACTGAGCTCGATGTTGACATCACTGAATTCTATGATGAATTGTCTTTAACTGAAAAATTAGTGTTTACTATTGTCATTTTGCATTATTGACACACTATTTTCCTAATTAATGCTGTTCAGTTGCTTTGACACAATCTGTATTGTTAAAAGCACTATATAAATAAAGTTAAAGGTGACTCAAATAAAATAAACGAAATAAAATAAAATACAAAAAAATGTTTCTGTTCACTCTAATTTGTGTTTCAAATCTCTGTCAAAATTAAACACTACATTTCCACAGACTTGTGTATCAAATTCTTCAAATAACAGTGAAACCCATAGTCATCATAATAATTTCAAACTCGTTGGGGCCCATAAATGAAGATCTGTTCAGTTCAGTCAAAAAAAGAAACAAACTGTACCTCCCGGTGATTCAAACCAATTAACCGCCATTCCGGAGATGATGCAGAGAGCAACAACGTTCATCAAACCAGAGCGATGATAATGAAACAGTAGCGTCGATCTGGATAAACTGGGTTTCCTCAGGCGCACAAACCGATGGCTCCCACACGATGCACAGGAAAATCCCTCGCTCTCAGCTGAACTTGGGAGTGTTGCCTATAACACCTCAGAGCACTGTCCGATGTCTTCAGTTTCATCGCGGTGTCCTCGTTTGTCAGCAAATAGATTTACAGTTTCTGCGCAACACTCTGCCATGAGCATTCACTGGCTTAGATCATGCTAACAGAGTATCTTAACAGAACGCATGAGCTGCGTTGTCCACACGAACTCTCAAAGTAGGGAAAAATTCCAGAAACTTAGATTTAAAGTCCCTTTTCCCTCTTTCACATTATAAATTAGTTATTCGGCTTTCGATTTGAAAACCACTAATCTATTTGTTCAATACACAATATACCAGCTCACGCTGTCACGTTCTTTCTCACACCCCCTCTTCCTTCTTTTTCCCCTAGCTCCTCCCCTTCACCTCTGCCCGGGACATCCAATTGGCCACACACAAGGTAAGAAATATAAATAAAACAAACTAAACACATTTAAACTTAATGATTGAAGGTTTTAACATACAATACCCATTATAACAAATATACAGTGAATAAAGGAATTGAAACCACAATAAAGAAATTGAACACATCTTTCCGTTGGGTTTCACCCTCCCCCTTTTTAAATGTCTTGATGTCCTCATCAGACATTTAACTTAGAACAGGAACAAACTAGAAGAGGATGAACTCATTCTCTCATTCTCTTAGAATCACCTCTAACCAACCTTAACTACGATTCCTCTATGCACTATAGTAATTGGGTGATCTTTAGCTTTACCTGGCTCATCATAAGTCAGTTTGATTACAGGTTTTATCCTCCTTTTATTACTAGCTCTTGGGGTATGGCACACTGCTGGTTTTTCTTTTGATCTTTGTCTTTCATCATGAATGACAACATGATCGGCTTCATCCATTTCTGACATCGCTTCAGAGCTACTGTCCCCCATTTCCCCATCAGGACAATCTAGAGAGATTTGATCTTCTTCCACACTTAGATCATTATCATCTAGGCTTTGATCATCCCGTTCTTCTGGACTTAAGGTAAAAGATCTTTCTGGTGACATCCTATTCTGCAATAACTGATCAATGCAGGCCCTAAAGCGGCGGTTGGATCTTTCACCCTCTGTTTCAGAAGAAGACTCTGACAATTCAGGTAAGGATTCCCTTTGCCTTTGTGTTCTGTTTTATCTTTTTTCTGATTGTGACCGTGTTTTCACTAGGGATGCGCCGATCCGACATTCATATCGGGTATCGGCTCTGATAGTGCCATTTTTCTCGGATCGGGTATCATCAGCGAGGGCCGATCTAAATCCGAAAAAAAAAAATGTTTTCGATTGTGCGAATTATTCTGTGTTACTTCTGAAGCCATATGATAGCTTAAACCTTTAATGCGTACGATCACACCAGTGTGATCAGTCTTGGCTGGTCCCTGGAGCATACGATCACTCCGATGTGATTAGAACTTTCAGTGCGTCACGTCATCAACCGCTGAATTTAAATCCGCTTTCGCGCTTTGGCTGGCGCGAGCCAGATTGGACGCGCTGAGCGCTTGTCATATTATCACAAATATTCAGTGTTTTCAACCGTATAATGCTTATTTTAGGTTTCAGACATTTAAATACACATAAGTACTAGCAAAACCATACATTTACAGTTTGTAAAATACACGCTGATGTAATGAAATTAACTCATTTGTAAGTCGTTAATTCTATAAGGGAATTAATCATTAATTTTATTTCTAGCTCAGGTTTTGAAAGGACTCGAATCTGAAAATTCTGAATCAATCTGATTAAAACTGAATTCAAATCTGATAGTTTACACTTTAAATCAAGGGTCGTCCAGTGAGCCGGTGATTCTTAGTATATTTTAACAACTTGAATCTTTGTATTTCCCTGGCCACGGTCAATACAATTATTATAAGTAAGCTATTATAGTAATTATTATAAGTAAGCTACGAGCTAGGTAGCAAGGGATCTTTGGCAAAAGTTTTAACCTTAAAATTATGACACCAAACAATGATTCTTTATAAATGAAACATGAATTTTATTGGCTATTCTAGATTACATCAAAACTAAGCTAAAACACACATACACACAAACATACAGTTTCTTTAGAATGAGAGTTGACGGAGTTGCATGAAGTTTCAAAGTTCTAACTCGTTTTCACGAGTGATTTAAATTCACCTGAGAGAATTCACCAAGCAGAGAATTTTAGCTTATGTTTACTGCTTAAATTAGCTCAACACCAGTTCAGCAGAGATAAGATTTTGTTCGTTTACTTGCATTCTGCTGAGATGATTTCCCGTTACTGACGAAGGCTTCCTGGATGGCTGCTGAGGGAACCTCTGAGCTTTCGGATTGGTCGCTGAGGTGACGTTTGGATGGCGTCCTTTTGGGAGACCCCTCCTTGGATTGGTTGGTCTCTTGATGACGCCGGAAGCTTGAGCAGTTTTGCTACAGTCTGAGTTTGCAAGACTCAGAGTTCTTTGAAGATCACAAAGTTTCACTGAAGTGTTTGAGTTTTAGATGACCGATCGCTTTGATGGTAAGCGTGTGAGCACAAGTTGGAATGCTCTTAACACGGCGACCGGCGAAAGCAAGCAAGCAAATCTGTTCTGCATTGGGTTTTTGATCTGCTGCATAAGTCCGTCCCACGACATGACCTTCCAATCGACTTGGTGCAAGGCGGAGCGTGCATACATTACCATAATGCTTCAATTTATCATGTGGGGAAATTAAGATTTGCAGGTTTTGTTAATAACTTCTATATAGTGTTGTACAACACATACTGTTCAAAATAACAGCTTTTCACTTATTTCAATATTCTGCAATTAACACAAGTTTACGTTCAACACTAAACTTCACATATCTTACATATTAAAGGCTTCATCTGCTAAAAAAGGAAAATATATGGCCCAGATTCAAATATCATAGGTTCCAATGACACATCAAACAGAAAGCATATTATTTGGGAGTATATTGCTCCGATACTTTAAATGATTTTAAATGATTGTCTTATGAATTGTCTTTGTCTGTGACAGGAGAAACGCACGCTTTTCTGGAAAGTGGTAAAAGAATGCGTCCCCTTTTGGAATGCGGGGGGAAAAGGGGAGGTGTCCTGAGGTCATGCCCATGTCAAGCGAGTGTGGATCTGCCATCCTTCTGCTGGACAGGGATCTCTAAAATTGTCTCTTTTGTTGATCGGATTTAGCAATTTATGTGTTAAACGGTCATGAGGTCCGGGCGATTCTGTCACTGGAACATTTCCAGATACCATGTCTTTGTCCTGTTGTTTATTAGCTGGTTTATTTATGCTGAAGCCGGTCACGAAACACACTGACATTCTGTTGCTTAAACGAGTCTAGATGGGGGGGGGGTCCAGTTATTGCTGTCCTAATGCTTGTCGACCCTGGAGGGGGTTTGGTAAATCACTCTCTCCTGGTGTTTCTTGTACAGATAAGCAGAGCTGGACAGGAACTCATTTGAGACAATTGGCGCCTGGCTGACCGTGATTCAGCTTTACGGCTCTCAGATGGTTGAGAAGAGATTTTAGTTTCCAGGTGGAATGCGGAGATTCCCTCGTTCATTTGTGTGATGTTCGCAAATGCCTTGCACTGATGTCTATGGAAACGGCAATAATCATCCTTAAAAATATAATCTGACGACATGTTTTTATTTATATCATATACAGATTGTGTGGATAACTATAACGTTTACTCTGCTCTTCTCCCAGTTTACCAGAGACCTACTTTAACATGTTTCGGGAGAAGAGGATGAATTTGCGTGTTGTAAATCCCACAGCTCGGATGCAGCACGAACTAACATGGCGGCGCCCATCACCCGGTATAGATCAACTAACACGGTCGACATAAAAGTGTTTAAACTACCAAATAGATTTACTTGCACATATTTCAAAATCGGAATATCAGATATTTCATAATATAGTGAGCATGTTTGTAAATATTTTGAATGAAACAGGAAAAACGAAATAAAAGCGATCCATGTGTCATACAGATCTATTGTGGCTGCGTTGTGTCATATGACAAGCATGATGCGTCGCCATGGAGGCAATAAGGCAATACATTCTAAAATAACGGTCGCCTAAAAAAAACCTCACGCTGGGGGCTCAGCTAGAATATTTTAAACTCACGTGCGAAAGGGTTAATGTGAGCTACATATGAATATTTAAGTCCTTACATTAAAGTTCACACAAACTCTTTTCTCTGCTGTGGCTGTCAGTCATTAGTTCAGCCTTTAAACCCTGGTCGCGTTCGGTTACAGCAGTCAGCTCGGTAAAGCTCTCTCCAAGATCATTCTGTGTTCCCATTATACTTGATTTGTAAATACATGTCTATGATTTAGCAAAAAGGACTTTATCTTCTTTCCGGAATTTAATGTTGTTTTGTTACTTGCTACCTGGTGTCTGTGAGAACAAAACACGGGCGTAGAAACGACTATAAATTGTTTTTAACGTGCACAGTAACTGAAATATAACTGTTAAAAGAAAGGCTCAATAACTGTTGCACAGATATAATACACTACGCATCAATTTATCTTCACTTTGTGCTTTGCAGTTTTTAACACGAAGCGCTAACAATGTGTGCATCCGGTTGCCTTATTAAAAAGTATTGTGTAGTATTAAATGTATTTTAATTTTATAGTATATACTTATATATAAATACATTCATGAATGTTTTTAATGAATGGATTTTATAATAATACAAATAGCAATGTGTAACATTTTACCATATTTAGTGCAACACTTATTTGTTCCACACAAAATGTAGTTTTTTCACTAAATGTTTGGATTTTAAAAATTATTGTGCACTGATTTTTCTAGAATAACTTTTGCTGCCGAATTATCCACTAACCTAGTTTGATACATTTTTGTTATTGATTATAAATATACATAGGCCTATATTTTTTCAGATTTATTGTTTATTTAGTTTTCTTTATAATGAAGTAGTCTGTATCTAGTAGATTGTGAAAGAATGATTATCAGTTCCACACACAGAGATATATAAATTCTACATTTAATTAAATGAGGGAAAAAACTTCACTGGTATCGGATCGGTATCGGTATCGGCCAATACCGAACCCTAGGTATCGGAATCGGTATCAGAGGCGAAAAAGGCGGATCGGAGCGTCTCTAGTTTTCACCCCTTTTAGTGGTTCAACATCAAAACGGTACTTTCTGGCATCCTTACCCATTGCCCAATGGGTAGGAGGTTATCACGATGGAGAGACCTCACTCCTCCCTGGCCCTGCTCCAGTTTTACCTTGTAAACAGGTAAGTGAGGCATTTTCCCTACTACAACATGGGGTATAGAACTCCAGCGGCTCTGGAATTTGTACTTACCCCTCAACCCGAGATTTCGGAGCAACACTTGATCACCAACGGCTAGCTTCTGAAACCTCACCTTACTATTGTAAGCCTTTTTATTACGTTGGTGCACATTATCAGCTGCGCTCGATGCCAACTGATATGCTTCCTTCAGATCACATTTCAGTTTTGTCACATACTGGGTCACATACCTGCCCATCAGAGGATATGGGGAAACACACATCAAAAGGAAGTCTCGCTTCCCTCACGATCATTAGATAATAAGGAGAAAATCCCGTAGCATCAGACTTAGTGCTATTATAAGTGTGTACTACATGACCTACATGTTGACTCCATTGCCGTCTTTTCTCCTGTCCCAATGTTCCCAACAAAGAAAGTAGGGTTTGATTAAAACGCTCGGGTTGGGGGTCACCCTGAGGGTGATAGGGAGTAGTGCAAGATTTCCGTATACCCAGCAGACTCAGGAGCTCTTTAATCAACCTGCTTTCAAAATCCCGCCCCTGGTCTGAATGAATCCGAGCTGGCAACCCATAGTGAACAAAATATTTGTCCACTAGAATTTTGGCGACAGTGAGAGCAGTTTGATTTTTGGATGGAAATGCCTGCGCGTATCGTGTAAAATGATCAGTAACCACTAGTACATTACTGATCCCCTGGGAGTCAGGCTCCATCGACAAGAAATCGATACAGACAAGATCTAGAGGTCCATTACTGACAATATGATGTAAAAGAGCAGACTTCTTGCAAGGGGTTTTGTACGTAACACACAGTCCACAATTCTTGATATACTGCTCAACTTCTTGAGCCATCTTAGGCCAGAAGAACCGATTCCTCACCAGATCAACGGTGCGTTCCACCCCCAAATGACCCATATCATCATGTAATGACCTCAGCACAGTCTCTTTGAATTTCGATGGCAACACCAACTGCCAAGTTTCCTTACCAGAAGATGCTTTACTACTTCTATAAAGTAGTCCTTCCTTCATGACCAATCGTCCTATCTCTCGTTAAATCAATCCCAACTCTGAATTTCCTCCTACTTCAACAGGACATTTTCCAACGCAGAAATCACAGAACCTAAGGTAGCATCATTCTTCTGGGCATGGATCAACTCAACACGTGATTTCTGCTCCATAGAATTACAACTCAGGTGAGTAGGAAATGCAAACACTTTAGGAATGCATTCTGGGGAGGTTCCTAGTTGTTCAACATATCTAGGTGAATCATCAGAGGAAATGACTGCACAAACCCTCTGGCATATTGATCTGACACCTATTTCGGATATGCTTCTCCAGGTTTCAGCTTCCTGGGTCTCAACCCCTCTACGAGACAATAAATCAGCATCAACATTGGTTTTCCCGGGTCGATACTGCATATCAAAATCATACGTGGCTAGGGAAGCCAACCAGCGATGCCCCGTGGCATTTAACTTAGCTGTGGTAAGCATGTAGGTGAGTGGATTATTATCTGTATGGACTGTAAATTTAGCCCCATACAGATAATCATGGAACTTGTCCACGATAGCCCACTTCAGCGCCAGGAACTCTAGCTGGTGGATGGGATACTTCTGTTCAGAATTACTCAGCTTCCGACTAGCAAAGGCCACTGGCCGCAGACCAGAGGGGCAGTAGTCAGACACAGAATGATTTGATGAAATGCCTCAGTACATGATGGGGTCCACCGGTCGCCAAAAGGCTCTGACTCCTTCAGGTAAGTATTGGATTTATGTGCCTCAGCTTTCTTTTTCCGCTGTGTGGGAGCGTATCCCTTAGTGAGCTCTGTAAGGGGTTTAACAATTCTTGAATAATCGGCAATAAACCTGCGATAATACCCGCAAAACCCTAAAAAGGATCTCAAAGTCTTCAGATCTACAGGCTGAGGCCAATTGGTGACAACACTAACCTTGTCTGAGTCGGTGGCAATGCCCTCCGCAGACACAATATGCCCTACATATCTCACTTTAGCTTGACAAAATTTACATTTGTCTAGTGAGATTTTTAGACCGACGTCCTCCAGCCTGTCTAAAACCCTAAAGAGGCGCTCCTCATGCTCTTCCAGTGACCTTCCAAAGACGATGAGATCATCAAGATAGACCAAAACCTGAAGAAGGTTCATTTCTCCATCAATCTTTGGAAGGTTGCTGGGGCCCCTGTGATGCCCTGAGGCATTCCCTCAAATTGATAAAACCCCAGGGTACATATAAAAACAGTTTTCTCTTTGTCCTCTGGAGCCACAGCAATTTGGTAGTAACCGCTCCTGAGATACAGAACCGAAAACCATTGACTCCCCGCTAAACAGTCCAAAGCGTCATCAATACGCTGAGTTGTATATTGATCTGGAACGGTTCGACTATTCAAAGTGCGATAATCAATGCACATTCTGACACTCCCATTCTTTTTGCGAGCTATCACTATGGGGGAAGCATACGGGCTTTGGGATTCTTTTATATTCCCAGCTTTCAGAAGGTCTTGTAAATGCTTCCACACATCATCGATATCTGCCGGAGCTAACCTTCTTGACCATTCCCGGAAAGGCCTAAAGTCTGACATCCTAATATGATGTTCTACACCTTTGGCTAAGCCAACATCCCACTCATGCAAGGAAAATACCCCTGCTCGCCGTGATAACTTCTGTCGAAGTCTGTCTTTCCAACTCTCGGGAATGGGAGAATCACCAAAGCTAATGAGATTGGGGTCAAACTGCTCAGTGACCGGCTCAGCTTTCGCTATTGTCTTCACCGGATCAATTGGATACAAATGTCCCACAACTGTCCCCACCGGAATAAATGGGCTTCTCTTAGATTCGTTGTGTATCAACACTGGGAAATTGTTTACATCAACCCCATTACTAGGAACCACCATCGGTTGCAGTAATACCCCTATGGGCAGTGTCACGTATGGTGATGTCTCCACCATCAAAACCTCACTTTCCAATGGCACAGTTAACTCCACACTACAGATGGCACAACAGTCTCCTTCAACAGGTAAACTCAGAGAACCCGGGCCCTGCCAGATGACACTACCCACATGATCTTCAGCAGTAGCACATTCAGAGGTAATCTTGGCTGAATTTAGCGACAGGTCCTCTGGTGCTGTATTTACTGCAATGCCCAATGTCTGAGCAAGGTCCACTCCCCTCCTGTTCTTACACAGCTGGGCCAACCACTTGAAAAGATTGGCATTTGTACCCAAGATAACAGGAGTCTGATCTGGACTGGACAGTCCTGGGCAGATTAGGGCAAAGACCGAAATGGTATCTTGAGTTCCGGTGATTTTTTCTGGAAACTCCAGATCTACCATTACATAGCCCAAATAGGGGTAATTGGATTCGCTTAACCCCCAGATGGTGAATCCTGTCACTGGATGGATTATGAGATCAGACAGATACCGTCTGTACCAATTTTCAAATATTATGGTCACCTGTGAGCCACTGTCCAGTAAGGCATCACATGAATGTCCATTTACCCTTAACGGTACCACAGAAGTTGGGCCTATTAATCCTTTGGGAATCAGTCTATCTCCCCACACCTCTACAACACTCCTTTTCACAGAGCAGTCAGCTGTCCCTGGATCAACATCTCCTGAAAATGAGTCTCTCCCTTTTGCCCTTCAAAGGGATTGTATCAGTTTCTGTATAACTTTGCTCATATTCTCAGGATTTTTACATTTAGACGAGAAGTGTCCATTTTCCCTGCAACGATAGCAATAATACTCATCAGAACTGTTAGTAAGCTTGGGGTACTTTACCATTGTACTACTTGTTCGTGATGCTTCCACTGGTAATGCAGTCGCCGGAGTACTTAAACCTCGGACTGTGGCTTTTTGCTGCAGCCTTTTCACTTGTTTTTTTAAGACTCACCACCTCAGAATCCAAACTTCCCCCTGAACTGACAGGTTTTGAGGTTGACTCCCCTGTCCCAGTTACAGCAGGGTGCTGCTGAGTGGTAGTCATAGCTGCAAATTAAGCTTTCAACTCTTTGATCTAATTTTTCAGAGTTTGAACATCATGCTGTTGACGGTCTTGATCGGTTCTAGCATGGATTTTGTTCAACGATGAGTTCAATTTAACCCTGGAGGCTTCATATTCCTCCTTAGTACGAGTTTCTCTCTATAATTCAAAAAATGTGGGAGGGTGTTCTTTCCTCTCTCTTAGTTTGAGATGTACTAGCATCATATCAGAAGCGACAGCACCACGGAGAATTTGGTCTACTCTGGCTCGATCTACCCCACTCATGGGCAGTCCACCTCGCTGTACTACTTTGTTCAGGGAATGCTCTAGCCGCCTAAGAAAATCTGATAATTTTTAGAGTGTTGTTGCATCAAGCGAAATGCGAAATACAACTCTTCACCAGATTCAGCAGGACCGAAAGCACTCTCAATTGCCTCTAAACACTTTTTGGGCAAAATGTCAGTTTCTGCAGTACGCACAGCTTTAACCACAGCCAAAGCTGGTCCCCTTAAACTCTCCATTATACGCCGTCTTTTTTCTTTGATTGAGCAATCACTCTCCTCCACCATCAGATGAGCCTGCTCAAGCCAATTCTCTAAAGACGCCTCCCCCGCTGGAGTAGGTGTGACTCCAGAGAAGATTCTGAGACGACGATAACTGCTACCTTCACCAGATGGTTTTTCAATCTTGGCCAGCAGATCACCTACCGCACGAATAATAGCTTCAGGAGATGAACCTAACAAGGTTTTAAGACAACCCTCCTTCTCATTCTCCTCAGACATAGTGTCACTTCGCACATCCGCTGTCGTGGCTTCTACTGGAGTTTCTGATACTATCACTATAGGCCATGTCTGTGTTCCACCCATGTGCAATATTTCAGGGGGCACTTTGTCAATGTCTACTTTCTCTTTGCTTTCACACAACACTGCTAAGCTATCTAGCGTACAATTGTACATTCTTCCTCGTACTCGCATGCGCCCTAAACATTTAATGGTTTGTAAATTTTATTCAGTCCGAGTTATCTCCATATCCTCAGGTACAATCACCATCAAGGCATGAGTCACGTCTAACGCCTCTCCTCGACACCACCCTCAGAGCTCATTTACAAGCTCGGGATATACACTCTTAGAAACCATCATCACAACCCTTAGACTTCACTTTAGGATCTATTATTATTTTATTTACAAAGTAAGGTACAGGAAATACTTATAGTGGGAAACCAAAGGATCCCAGCGGTGCTTCCATTTTATGTAGTGCTTTTTTTGACTCTGTGAAAGAGACTGCGCCCTGAGTTCAAGTTAAATAAATTCTTTACCATTAAATGGTATTCACCTCAGGTTTCCTATCTTCTATTAAAAGAAGCTATAATTAAAGTAATACTATTTGAATCTATTGCAACTAATATCAAGTAATAAATAAAGTATGTTAGTCACCTCTATACAAGAGAACCAAAGTGAATCACTCAGAGATGTTAGTAACTCAAGATAGAATGTATTCCGAGTCAAATTAAATAAAATAAAATACAAAAAAATGTGTTTCAGTTCACTCAAATTTGTGTTTCAAATCTCTGTAAAAATTAAACACTACATTTCCACAGACTTGTGTATAAAATTCTTCAAATAACAGTGAAACCCATAGTCATCATAATAATTTCAAACTCGTTGGGGCCCATAAATGAAAATCCGTTCAGTTCAGTCAAAAAAAGAAACAAACTGTACCTCCCGGTGACTCAAACCAATTAACCGCCATTCCAGAGATGATGCGGAGAGCAACAACGTTCATCAAACCAGAGCGATGATAATGAAACAGTCGCGTCGATCTGGATAAACTGGGTTTCCTCAGGCGCACAAACCAATGACTCCCACACGATGCACAGGAAAATCCCTCGCTCTCAGCTGAACTTGGGAGTGTTGGCTATAACACCTCAGAGCACTGTCCGATGTCTTCAGTTTCATCGCGGTGTCCTCGTTTGTCAGCAAATAGATTTACAGTTTCTGCGCAACACTCTGCCGTGAGCATTCACTGGCTTAGATCATGCTAACAGAGTATCTTAACAGAACGCATGAGCTGCGTTGTCCACACGAACTCTCAAAGTAGGGAGAAATTCCAGAAACTTAGATTTAAAGTCCCTTTTCCCTCTTTCACATTATAAATTAGTTATTCGGCTAATCTATTTGTTCAATACACAATATACCAGCTCACACTGTCACGTTCTTTCTCACACCCCCTCTTCCTTCTTTTTCCCCTAGCTCCTCCCCTTCACCTCTGCCCGGGACATCCAATTGGCCACACACAAGGTAAGAAATATAAATAAAACAAACTAAACACATTTAAACTTAATGAATGACGGTTTTAACATACAATACCCATTATAAAAAATATACAATGAATAAAGGAATTGAAACCACAATAAAGAAATTTAACACATCTTTCCATTGGGTTACATGTATGAAGAATTTTTGGGTATAATATATCACAGTTTAGTTTATTTTGCTATATCCTCACTTTACACAAATTAACTATAGTATCCTACACCCCACTAGTAAAAAAATATCAAAAATGATATCTGGTCTCTGAATAATTTTTGGTTTGACTGTATATCCTTCTGTAATTTTCACACTTAATTATGCCCATTAAAATTTATTTTACAAGTTTTTGTTACTTTCACAAAATTTTTCTCTCTCTATGGTAGCCTACATTATCTTTAATTTAATAGCATTAGAGCGGCTCCATTGCAGCAGCCTAGTACTGTAATCACGCGATTTGCTGTAAAAATGCAGGGAACCACTCGCTATAAATCTCCTAACTGTGATATTTTCATAAATAGAAGTCGCGTTTTTTTCCATCTGAAACGTGCAGCGATTTACAGTGGGTACGGAAAGTATTCAGACCCCCTTAAATTTTTCACTCTTTGTTATATTGCAGCCATTTGCTAAAATCATTTAAGTTCATTTTTTTTCCTCATTAATGTACACACAGCACCCCATATTGACAGAAAAACACAGAATTGTTGACATTTTTGCAGATTTATTAAAAAAGAAAAACTGAAATATCACATGGTCCTAAGTATAGTGAGGTAGATATGTGGGGGCGTGTTAGAACGAGTCGTTTTAGGTAGGTGTGGCTGACTCTGAACTTTTATAAAGAATATCTCTTTGGATTTGAGACTTTAGTCTTTGCAACTTTACAGATCTTCTTTATGCACCAAGAGCTTGTAACACTCCAAAGAGAAAGGAAAAATTGAAATCGCATCATTTGACCCCTTTAAAAGATTACAGATAAATGACAACATAAAAAAAAGATGAACCCTTTTGTTGGTTTACTTTTAACAAATAAAACAACCAACAGTGAACTTAAAGGAAATTATTAATTATTGGTTTTATTTCTTGTTTAAAATGCCTCCCAACTGCATTCCTCAAGTCCAGCTCTGTTGCTGCCAGGAAGTTAGTCATCACAGCATCTGCCAAATAAGAAAGAAAGAAAAAAAGTACAAGAAAAGCTTGACAATTTTTTACTTTAATTACACTAATTGTGACAGGGAGTCATTCTCTTTTGCTTGGATGCCTACTAAAAATAAAAACGAGATATATACAGTGTATCACCATTCAGTGTGTTAAAAAAGAGAGAAGCTCTCTGGTAAATGCTGTGTGTTTTATACACATACCTCTGATGACCGAGAACAGTGCAGTCTTTTCAAATGCCTCTTTCTGCAGCGGATCACCACCCTTCATGTTGAATTTGGACATGAGGGAATTTTATAATACAGATTGAGGTGGTTAACAATTGCGGACAAAGTTTTACATTTCAAAATGTCCGGTAAAGGAATTATTTATTTAATTTCTGATTTGCGTTGTAACGTATTGAGTATTGACACCACAAAGTTTGATTAATGTGGCAAGATTCGTAGGCTTTACCTGTCCAGCATCCTTCTGGCACGGTCTTTGAGGTTTCTTCCTTCAACTCTGCACAACCTGCATTGCACATCTGAGCTATTTGCACTTATTATTTATATTCTTAAGCTTTACTATCAATTTGGAAGTTTCAAAATAAATCTTATTGTAACGTTACTTGTACAATGACAAAGATATTTTATACAATTAGCTCATGCTCTCTCTGTATCTAACAAGCCATTGTTCAGTAATAAATTCAATATAATAATTAAAATAAATGATGGACTTTGTCAAAGATGAGAGCTTTAGTGAGGAAATGTTGTTTTAGAGAGTTTTTTTTTTTTTAAACCATTGCTGCCCAGATCTTTTCCAGATGTTGAAACTCCTGCTCAGTTTCTCCAATTCCAGTGTGTTCACTGTATAAATTAATATGGATTAATCTTTGTCAAAGCGGTGTTTGTTCTGTTTGCTCTTTGCTCTTCTTGCGCTGTTTTAAAATCGATTGAGTTTGTAAACACAATACAAATTATACAACTTTTACTCTATTCCATTTCGCAATTAATCCTCTGAACGCATGCGTGCTGAACCGTGGGCCTAGTCATGGATCACTATCAACTACAATCTGCTCCCTTCACTAAAATGTCACGGTTCCTAAACATGATAACAAATAATATAGATAAATAATGAACACGTCAAAACGAAAACACAGATACTTACAAGACCAAGTAAGAATGTCCTTTATCGCTTGTTGTTTGCCCGCTGCTCTCCGACAAGTAAACTTAGTACTCCCTCATGTAAAAAAAAAAATCAAAACACAACACTGATCTCTACTAACTCTCATGTCTCGTGTTGCCAGTAGCCATTTCTCAGTAGGGCTACAATTGCCATCTAGCAGTTGGGAATTGTAATTGCATTTTTATTTATAAAATGAAAGACAGCCGATTATCAATGATATCATATAATGTGTATGAATGTAACATAACAGCTTGTGGGATGCATGACATATTATCAAATGCAAGTAAACTTTTGAAACATTTAAATTAGCATTATTTTTGGCATAATAAATAATGCTATATTTAATAATCACGTTTTTACATGATTGTAAAGCGCTTTGGGTGTACAACAATACACAATAAAACGCTATATAAATGCATCATTCATTCATTCATTCATTAATAATGCTGTAAAATAATTAAATAAAATAATGCTAATTTAAATGATTCAAAAGTTTACTTGCATTTGATAAGAAGCTGCGTGGGCGAAAATTACATGTAAA
>NW_015507308.1:44314-45577 GCF_001515645.1 Sinocyclocheilus grahami | reverse complement strand
TTGTGGGATGCATGACATATTATCAAATGCAAGTAAACTTTTGAAACATTTAAATTAGCATTATTTTTGGCATAATAAATAATGCTATATTTAATAATCACGTTTTTACATGATTGTAAAGCGCTTTGGGTGTACAACAATACACAATAAAACGCTATATAAATGCATCATTCATTCATTCATTCATTAATAATGCTGTAAAATAATTAAATAAAATAATGCTAATTTAAATGATTCAAAAGTTTACTTGCATTTGATAAGAAGCTGCGTGGGCGAAAATTACATGTAAACAATTTTAAGGCTATTTTGGCTATGCTAATCGCTGGTTTGGTTACTGGTATAGGGCTATAGCCAAGCCGTTAAAATTAGACCACAGATTGCCTCGACTTCGCCAGGTGGGCTAAAAGCAGACTACACGTAGCCTGTCCAATTTAGAGTGAAATCGTGGCTACATATAGACCATGTCATGAAATTACATTTATATCTTTGTAGATATTATTGACACTGCGAACATGATGGGATATCAACCATCTCATGCGCTGCCTGGCCAAAAACTACAGTGAATCAGGTTTGATTATAAGTGAGCTACAGATAGCCGCTCGGACTACGAGCTAAATCGTGGCTACGCTCAGGCTACGTATTGAACATGGAATGAAATGAAACCAAACACCCTGTAAACGCTGTTGACTTTGCTTACATGATGGAATAGCTTACATCTCACAAGTTATTTTGCCAAAAAACGACATGAAACCAAATTCATTATCATTTGGGCTAGAAGTGGGTTACACATAGCCGGACTATATCGGGTCTTTACTTAACCGAGATGTTGAAATGACGGCTATTGCTTGCTGGGTCCCTACCTCCCTACCAACCATTAAGTAACTTGTGCATTGTTTTACTTCTTTTTGACATATCCGACCGAACTACAAGCTTTCCAGTGATGTCTGTGAGAAAGGAATATTCACTCGACAAGCTCGCGCACTCAATCCACTCAGCGTGATTTGCTTACCAGCTCGCGCACACCAGCTATACAGGCATTAATACTGAATGTTTTATATTCATTACATACATATACTTTGTAGACATCTTTAATCTCTAATTAACTCCATTCTGCTGTCTGTTGTCGTTGTTTCTTTGTCTGAATATGGCACTTATCACATGCTGTGTGGTATCGGCGTTTGGTATCGGGGCATTTTAACGAGTACGAGTACGAGTACAGGAGCTCAGTATCGGGCCCGATACACATATATATATATATATATA
>NW_015507308.1:25970-44150 GCF_001515645.1 Sinocyclocheilus grahami | reverse complement strand
TATTCTTAAGCTTTACTATCAATTTGGAAGTTTCAAAATAAATCTTATTGTAACGTTACTTGTACAATGACAAAGATATTCTATTCAATTAGCTCATGCTCTCTCTGTATCTAACAAGCCATTGTTCAGTAATAAATTCAATATAATAATTAAAATAAATGATGGACTTTGTCAAAGATGAGAGCTTTAGTGAGGAAATGTTGTTTTAGAGAGTTTTTTTTTTTTTAAACCATTGCTGCCCAGATCTTTTCCAGATGTTGAAACTCCTGCTCAGTTTCTCCAATTCCAGTGTGTTCACTGTATAAATTAATATGGATTAATCTTTGTCAAAGCGGTGTTTGTTCTGTTTGCTCTTTGCTCTTCTTGCGCTGTTTTAAAATCGATTGAGTTTGTAAACACAATACAAATTATACAACTTTTACTCTATTCCATTTCGCAATTAATCCTCTGAACGCATGCGTGCTGAACCGTGGGCCTAGTCATGGATCACTATCAACTACAATCTGCTCCCTTCACTAAAATGTCACGGTTCCTAAACATGATAACAAATAATATAGATAAATAATGAACACGTCAAAACGAAAACACAGATACTTACAAGACCAAGTAAGAATGTCCTTTATCGCTTGTTGTTTGCCCGCTGCTCTCCGACAAGTAAACTTAGTACTCCCTCATGTAAAAAAAAAAATCAAAACACAACACTGATCTCTACTAACTCTCATGTCTCGTGTTGCCAGTAGTCATTTCTCAGTAGGGCTACAATTGCTATCTAGCGGTTGGAAATTGTAATTGCATTTTTATTTATAAAATGAAAGACAGCCGATTATCAATGATATCATATAATGTGTATGAATGTAACATAACAGCTTGTGGGATGCATGACATATTATCAAATGCAAGTAAACTTTTGAAACATTTAAATTAGCATTATTTTTGGCATAATAAATAATGCTATATTTAATAATCACGTTTTTACATGATTGTAAAGCGCTTTGGGTGTACAACAATACACAATAAAACGCTATATAAATGCATCATTCATTCATTCATTCATTAATAATGCTGTAAAATAATTAAATAAAATAATGCTAATTTAAATGATTCAAAAGTTTACTTGCATTTGATAAGAAGCTGCGTGGGCGAAAATTACATGTAAACAATTTTAAGGCTATTTTGGCTATGCTAATCGCTGGTTTGGTTACTGGTATAGGGCTATAGCCAAGCCGTTAAAATTAGACCACAGATTGCCTCGACTTCGCCAGGTGGGCTAAAAGCAGACTACACGTAGCCTGTCCAATTTAGAGTGAAATCGTGGCTACATATAGACCATGTCATGAAATTACATTTATATCTTTGTAGATATTATTGACACTGCGAACATGATGGGATATCAACCATCTCATGCGCTGCCTGGCCAAAAACTACAGTGAATCAGGTTTGATTATAAGTGAGCTACAGATAGCCGCTCGGACTACGAGCTAAATCGTGGCTACGCTCAGGCTACGTATTGAACATGGAATGAAATGAAACCAAACACCCTGTAAACGCTGTTGACTTTGCTTACATGATGGAATAGCTTACATCTCACAAGTTATTTTGCCAAAAAACGACATGAAACCAAATTCAAGGTTATTTGGGCTAGAAGTGGGTTACACATAGCCGGACTATATCGGGTCTTTACTTAACCGAGATGTTGAAATGACGGCTATTGCTTGCTGGGTCCCTACCTCCCTACCAACCATTAAGTAACTTGTGCATTGTTTTACTTCTTTTTGACATATCCGACCGAACTACAAGCTTTCCAGTGATGTCTGTGAGAAAGGAATATTCACTCGACAAGCTCGCGCACTCAATCCACTCAGCGTGATTTGCTTACCAGCTCGCGCACACCAGCTATACAGGCATTAATACTGAATGTTTTATATTCATTACATACATATACTTTGTAGACATCTTTAATCTCTAATTAACTCCATTCTGCTGTCTGTTGTCGTTGTTTCTTTGTCTGAATATGGCACTTATCACATGCTGTGTGGTATCGGCGTTTGGTATCGGGGCATTTTAACGAGTACGAGTACGAGTACAGGAGCTCAGTATCGGGCCCGATACATATATATATATATATATATATATATATATACACATTGCTCATTGTTAGTTTGTGTTAGATAATGCATGTAATAACATTAACAAATGTGACCTTATTGCACAGTAGCATTTATTTTTTATGTATTAGCATTTTCAGTGAAGTGAAGTGACATGTGGCCAGGTATTGTGACCCATATTCAGAATTTGTGCTCTGCATTTAACCCATCCAAGTGCACACACAAAGTAGTGAACACACACCCAAAGCAGTGGGCAGACATGTGCTGCGGCACCCGGGGAGCAGTTGGTGCAGCAGGTCCGGTGCCTTGCTCAAGGGTCTCACCTCAGTCGTGGTATTGAAGGTGAAAGAGAGGGCTGGGTATTCACTGCCACCACCGACAATTCCTGCCAGATCTGAGACTCGAACCCACAACCCTTGGGTTATAAGTCCAACTCTCTAACCATGACTGCCCCCAGTGTGTAGTTATGGGCTAGAGAAACTGAAGAATAGTTTAAGTTTGGCTATGATAAAACCATTTTGATTTCTCCATATTTCCATGTCTCCACTCAATACCATGAGTTCAGGAAAGTTCAGGAAATCTGCTTGAAAACAGCCTTTCATTTTGCTAATAGTGGTGCTAGTGATGCAAAAAATTACATGTAATTGAACCTCTAACTACGATATTAAACCTTCACACTGCAAACCTGAACTGGCTGAAGTTCATGGAGAAAGGAGGGAGAGGCACAATGTGTGCACTTTTGATCCCGGATTCAAAAAAAACTTTGCTATCAGAGTTAGGGAAGTTTGGGAGTATTTTCGGCAAACCATATTTTAAAAAAAATCAGAAAACAACCAAGATCCTTGTGGTGTGGCAGAAGTCACCATGAATCTAAACCAAACCTCCCAATAAAAACAGACAACCATCTGTTCCATTTTTACATTTTTGTAAATGTCAGGGAAATTTCAGCGAGCAGCAGATCTCATATTCTAATGAAATGCTGGAGGCTCAGAAGTGGTTTTAGATCAATGGGTTTGGGAGGGAAAATGCCCTAGTGGTTCGAGGGGTTTCCTTCAAAGGCCAGATAAAGCCCCAAAGAAAAATATAAGCATTCTTTCAGTAATTACGGAGTAGAATTATGGCAGAGGTCAGATAAAGGACTGTGGAACTTACATTTTATCTTAACTCAAATTTTAATTCTGCCATCGTTGTTTGAAAAATATTCTGACTACTTTTCATAATTAATGAAGGTGAATGAGTACTGAGTTATGTCAACATGACATATAGCACCACTTAGTTATCATGAAAGTAGTATATCTCCTATGGCTTTTAGTAACAATGACATTTACAGGGTTGTGTAAAGAATTGTGTGATGTAAGTTTAAAAAAGTGTAATATCTGGCTTATATTACTAATGTGTCCTGTATACTGTAATACACCATTGTGTTCCTGACAAGCTTTCAGATACTCAGTATAATACTGTGTCAAGTTGTGTAGCCTGTGGTAACCTTCAACATAGTTGAACACAATACAAAACAGTTTAGAGAAAATAGATTTTAGGATGCTTTTATGTAAGGTGAAATATGTCAATATAATATTCACTGACAATCTCAATAACAAGCCTAAAATCAAATAGACTTATGTCTGCAACCCTGTTTCTTTATTTATTCCAGCACACATCAAATTTGATTTTGTGCTGACTCTAGCTACATTTTAAAAACACAATGTATTAAAATATGTTATAGTTAATTAAGATGAAATATAAGAGGATAGGATGTTCTAGTTTGGCTGGATTAAGTGCTGTCATAATCAATGGCAATGCATCTTAAAACACAAAGTGTTTACACATTTATCACAACTGAAAATACTGGCAACAGTTTTGTTTAACTGCAGCACAGATGGCTGGCACAGCTACATAAATGTGCACCGAAAAAAAAAACTACTATTAAGATTCTTAAAATGTGTTCGTGCAATTTGTTACCAAAAACTTTTAAAGTAAATTTTACTGCTCTAATAGCAAGTACAACTTATTCAGTATTATGTCAAATCTACTTACTAAACTTAACATTCATGAAGAAATTAAATCTAATTGCACCCTAATTAAGTAAATATTATGTAATTATATTTAATTAAAAAGTGTTTATTTAAAGCAATTAAGTAAAGTTTATTTATTATTTTATAGACAGGAACCTTGCATTTATAAAAAAATATTAAGTAAATCTTACTATTTACTGAAGTAAATAAGTCGATTTTATTATATGTTTTGATCGAGATGTCCCATTTACTTAGTTTTATGTGTATATATTACTCCCTGATTATGTAAACACTGCTAATTTCTTTTTGATTAATATAACCACATAAACTGTATTTATTTTGTCTATACCAGGGGTTCTCAACTCTGGCCCTCAAGGTCCACTTGCCTGCAGAGTTTCACTCTAACCCTAATCAAACACACCTGAACAAGCTCATCAAGATTACTAGAAAGTTACAGGTTGCTAAACTCTGGAGGGACATGGACCTCGAGCGCCAGAGTTGAGAACCTCTGGTCTATACCTTCATCACAAATCATACAACTAAACTCTTTATTTTTCCAACATGAATAAAAGTGAATCAGTCACATTCACATGACCTACTAAAGTCTGGACACAAGTTTTTAAAGGTACAGTAAAGCCTCATGAAAAAAAAAAAAAAAAAGTGGCATTAATCAACAAAACATTTATACCCCCCCTGGTGATATTTGGTCTATTGAAAATAGAAAGAAATAAATTATGACTGAATGCTACTTCAAGTGTCTGCTGTTCTGTAATACAATTCAATCTTCATTACCAACATGAACTGCATTTGCTGCACCATACAGTTTTGACCCCAGGAGGTATCAAATATATACTGTATATAAAAAAAAATACTTACACAGAACAAGATGAGGTTTTAACCTGACAGAGCTAGGTAGTATTATTGATATAACCAAAACTGTATCTAAGATGAAAACCATTAGTCTGTCTTCCCAACACCTCAAGTGTCCACTGTATTGGCTAGTCGTCAGAGTTAGGTCACCCTGTAAATAAACACAATTTGTGATATTAAAACAATGATCTAAAACATTTAACTACAATTTTATATTATGCAGTGAAGAATAGGTAAAAATAACAACAATGTTATATCATGCAAATCCATGCATAGATTTATACTTGCCTGAATATGAGAATTAGACCAATCACTCCTTCTGTATGCTCATAACTCCGGCTTATTCTGCAGTGAATCCAAAGCCTTCCTGTTGATAGAAACAGGTGTTCATAAGACTTTGATTTTTAACCAACAAATTACAGATTGTTTGAGCAAAAGAAAAGAACTGACAAGACTGGAATTAACTATAAGTTGAATACCATCATAAAGAAGCGTAAAAACACTTTTACTAACACTTTCTATTTACACTTTTCAAAATTAGTCCTATAAAACACAATCGCTGGTGGCAACAGGTGCTTTAGGATTAGGTAGTATATTAGCTTAGCATAGCGACAAAACAACAATTAATGAGATTACTACAAAGTTATTGCTCTAAACTCTCTACTATGTCAGTCGAGTGTTTGAAAGAACAGGAACTAGCGTTACGCTAAACTGTGCGATTGCTTTATTTAGAAAATTTTGGCTAGCTAGCAGTTACAACGTTAAATAATTTCCAGTAATTTCCAATTGTGCTCAAGTTTTTACGTGAAAAACAGTTTTGTGAATCTCTGAACTATTGAAAACATTTTCGCTGAAATATCACTCACTGTGACCGCACGCAAGTTAACTTGAATGAGGTTATGTGATTAATATGAATGTCAATGTACAGCATAATGAGTCAAGCAAACAAGAATCAAACTATCGAAATGCACACGGACCAAAGTATTACAAATCAGAAATCTAAAACAGAAAGGCAAATTTACCTTAAACACGAGAAAATCCAGCCATGCATCTCCTCCGTGACAAGTCCAACCGTCCCTCTGATTCAAAGCGTGGGACCAAACGCGCATGCGCGAATTCAAGCGCGCTGAACTTCTATATTAATGTACTCAATATTTCTAGATTTATGTGCAATGACTATAAAACATAAATATTAAGTTACTCTTCTCACGCGGTTCATTAATTAAGTGTACATTTTACTACCCGTTCTCCTTGATTTTTAATATTACAAGTAGAATTTGTGATGATTAATTTAATATATTTTACAACACAATTTTTTTTTTTTCAGTGTGCTGTAACTGTAAAGAACTTGTTTTATTGGCATCAAGTTTGTTGTTTTTCACAACATCAGCGTAACATAGGCTACATGTAATGTCGCTTGAGTCAAATATGAGTTTACAAAAAAAAACAAAAAAACAGCAAAGGTACCGTCACCTAAGGTCAAACACAATCAGAGCACTGAATGGGTTTCTGTCAGTCTCTGGATTCTCACACATGCCAAGATTTTTCTTAGAACTGCTTTTTGATGGAGAACCAGACCACAATCTGTATTCGATTGTGTGATGGTTACAACCACTATAGTATTTATGGTAGTCCTGTTTAGGGTGAGTACGGTAGTTTCTAGCCTCGCGTCCTTTGTGAATGGCATGGTATTAGTTTTGGGGTAATAGCGGCGTGTACGCTGAATGCCAGATGGGTGGTTGTGATTTCTTTCTTGGAGACTGCAATGATGGTTTATGCCAGCTTTAGAAAACTTTAGAGGTGTTGTAGCTGTAGAGGTAGAGCTACTGGGAGAGACACAGACGAACCCTTATTTGTGCTTCTTTCTTAAAACCACAGCGATCCAACACAGCGAACCCACAGTGGGCAAAATAAAGGCTAAACTACATTATAAAGACACGACAAAATGTTTAAAGGAAAAAGGTGACCATTTTATTTATTTATTATAAATATAGTAATCAGAATTTCAACCAGAGAAAAGCAGAATAAAAAATAAAAAAGTGGGAATTTGTTATATAAACTAAACAGCAACATTTTCTAATTTAGTTTAATAAAAATGCAAGTCATATAAAGGAGCCATCTTGCTCCAATATAGTGGAATAAGATGATATGATGAATGCAATGACCAATCAGAGGCGATCAGATGAGTCATGGAAACACCGGTTGTTCAGTGCGCACGCTCGCTGACTGAATTCTGCTCTCACCAGAACCAACAAAGTGCAGATGTGCATACGAATGCAAGCAAGATATGATTTTCACGGTGTAAACAGCTTCGGTGATTATAACGGGAGTTTTCGAGAGTGCTTGAGCTAGACTGAAGTCAGTGATAAATGTTATTTGCTCGCTTTATGTACAACGAAAGTGTAATAATTAGTAACTTACAATGTTTCTATTAAATTCACATTAAATACAAAGTCAGTCGCATTAAAAATATTTTATGGCATGACACCCGTACTTAAAGGTGCAAAATGAGTTTACTTACATTTGAGAATGGAGATATTTCATGATATATAGTTAACACGTTTGGGAATATTTCGAATAAAAAAGGAAAAAATAAAATAAAACATAACATAAGCCAATCAGTTATACAGTGCTATAGTGGCTGCTGCGTGTCATGACAAGCATAACAAGGCCCCCCTTTACTCGTGCCCCCACAAAAATAATGAGTGCATTAACCCTGACACTACAGTACAAAATAATTTGTCAGAAATGAAACCTGAGGCAATATTCCTTTGAGTTTAAATCGTTATTGTTATGGGGCGAACGAGATGCGCGGATCCATCTGCAAAGCTTTTATTTAAAGGTGTGGTCATAAAAACAGCCAAGGTTCTGACAATGGCAAACAGGTATATAGAGGGCAAGACAAAAAGAGTAATCCAAACCAGGCATGAGTCAGTAGACAGCAAACGTTATCCAGAGTCCTTGACAAGAGGGGAAATCCAATAACACGAGCAGTAGTCCAGGCAAGGTGCAAACACAGTCCGAAACAGCAGGCAAAGGGTTAATCCAAGATAAACCGGCAAAAATCAGGTAACACAGGAAAGCAGGCAAAGCAAAACTATGACAGGACTAGGCTAGACTATGAAACAAGAAATCAATAAACAGGCTCCGTAAAGTAGCTATCAACAAACAGTGATAATTGCTGAACAACACTCGACAATCTGAACAAGGAAGTCCAGGGCTTATAAAACGTGTCAGCTGTGTGTGTGTAATCAGTGCATTCAGCTGTGTGTGTGTAATCAGTGCAATGGATGATGGGAACTGTAGTCCGGAGTGACATGTAACAGTCTGTGTGGTGTGAGAGTCAATGTAGTGAGCGCGTGACCTCTGGTGGTGAGTGAACAGATGTTCATAGACTGGATTCGTGACAGTTATAGCTTACTTGAAGAGATCACAGTGATACATGACATGGTGAAAATTATTGAATGAATAATACTGAAAGTAGGTTAAGAATTTTAAAAGGGTGCCCCCTAAAAGCACAAGTGGCCCCTGCTTGCCCCCCCTCCACCAGTTATTGTGGTTTAGAACCGCCACTGACAATGACTATGAGAATCAGTATGATTGAGTCATTATTGTTGTATTGAATCATAAGATTCCAGTCAGTGGGATGAATCAAAGCACACTACTAAATCCTAAAGCTCTTCTAGGATGTGTATTAGATTGGAAATCTTGGTAACATACACACCACAGAGTTGTTTTCACTCGACCATGAATGCCACCATTGAAGTCATCTCTCAGTTCTCAGCACCTCAGAATCAAATAATTGATTCTTTTAAGGAACGACTCCAAACAATGTTTCTTGGTGCATGAACACCCTTGTGAGATAAGCATTACTATCATTTTAATGTCTCTAAATGTTAGTCATCTCTCAGTTCTCAGCACCTCAGAATCAAATAATTGATTCTTTTAAGGAACGACTCCAAACAATGTTTCTTGGTTCATGAACACCCTTGTGAGATAAGCATTACTATCATTTTAATGTCTCTAAATGTAAGAATATCACTCGCCCTTGTGACAGAAATGTCTTTAAGTTTGAGCTTTTGTTGTTAGCGCTGTCAATTCATCAGTTATAATTTGTAATGTGCCCCGAGAGAGTTGAATTTTGTTCCTGAGCCAAATCACAATCAGTCGAGGGCAAGAAACTTAGCTTATTACTCGTACAGGGGGGAGATAACAGAATGGTTTTAATTCCAAAGAACTATAGTGGTGTTTCCTTTAGTAATTGACTCATTCTTGACTCTCATCGGTACCATCCAAAGGGTCAAGAGCTGCTAAAAGCTATGTAGACTAAGCCCAAAGGAAAGCTTTTCCACTGACAGATGCTCATACACGAGCAGAGATTTTTAAAAAAGTTCTCAACATCAAACAGGCGACAGATGTTTGCATATTAATTGAGTCAAGAAACCACTTACTGCTTCATGAAGCTTGAGAATTGTGCAGCACAGGCCTGGATCACTGGAAAACCTTCACAGATAGAGAAACATCCTCAATATGACCACAACGCAAGATATTTTTCTAAAGAAAAAGTTCAGGCATGCGGAATAACATTTGCGTAGCTGTTCATGGTGGCCAGAACCTGCGTCCTTGTAGCTAGTTCATTCAAGAAATAGGCATAAAAAAGCACTTGGCTGTTACTAAATGAGATTGGCATTGCCACCAAGAGGATATACGTTTTAAAAAGGTTGTGAAAAACATTAGAATTGATGACATTTTTCTAATGAAGGAAGCGAGCATTTGAATTCATGCACTTTGAGGAGGAGACAATTAGCACTTAACAAGAAGGTGTTAGCGAGCTTGATCCTGCCTTCGAGGCCACATAATAATTCACCCTATAGTACAGCACAGTATCTCAGAATCCATTCCCAGGACAATTGAATGTGAAATAAGTGTATGTGTTCATGCAAATGCGAATGCGAATGCTCATGTACCAAGAATATATATATCCCAGGAGAGCATGCAAGGTCAGTCCTCTGGATGAGTGCACTCACTTCTGGGAAAATGCACTCGCTTTAACTTATTTGATCACCGGTGGGCCTACATTTTCCATTTCAGACAAATGAAGCTGTTTTCTTGTAGCTTATAGAGTGAAATGTCACCAGTTTCTACAAATATATATATATATATATATATATTATATATATATATATATATATATATATAAAGCCCTTTTCCTCCCTTATGCAAAGAAAATATATTTCCTTATATATTAATGATCAAAATAATGTATATTGTATATTAAAAGTGCATAATGAAAATATACAAAATGGTATATTGTGTTAATATATTACAATACATTGAATAATACAGAAGGAAATCTATTACGCTAAAATATTTCCTAAATATATTTGAACATATATGTACTATAGATTGTCTAATAATTTGTTTTCAGTAAACTCTTTTTATATATATACCATCACACATATTTTCATATATGAAATGTCTAACTATGCAAACAATAAAGTGAGATGAAAGGTTATCAATATGTGTTCAGATTTATGTAAACCCAGGTGTTAATTTATGAAAGAGAAATTAAAGCTACTGCATGTAAAAACTGTAGTGCAGTTTTTGTCTTCACTGTATTTGTTTATACTTATCAACATATACCCATACAAGGTCCATGCAAATATTGCAGTAGATTGAAAAATATATGCACTGGTTTCTTTTTTATTTTGCAAGGGCTTGCTGCTGCCACACTGTGATTTAAGTATTGGCTGTTCTCTGTGTATTTAGTTATTGTATATTTTGATAAATAAATAAATGCTCGTGCAAAATTACATCGTTCACTGTAGTCAGCATCACAACTCCTGCAGCTCGGCTGATTTATTGTACGCTAATTTTCATTCCAAAAGCACAACACTTCTGCAAATAGGCACAACAACATTGTACGCGGCCTTGCTAATATGTCATGCTTGTTTGAATGGAAATGTGATGGGTTGGTTTTTAAATATCCATTTCTTTCGGGGCTGCATTTGAAGTTGACACATGGCTCTGATTGCCTACGGAGTGCCTACTTGCTCTCTGTGAATCATTTGCATTAAGTCGTTTCCACTTTATGACTTTCATTCTTATCCTATATGTTACCCCAAATGCAGTGCAGCCATCAGGCAGTGTAATCACTTTCAGCCGAGGGAGTGAGTGCTGTAGAGTTCTCGTGGAGCATTTCAACAGCCCGTTTGTGATTGTCTTCTGCAAAACCAAGCGCTCTTAAAAGTAAACATTTTTACTCACAGCCCATTATTATCATACGCACTGCATAGAAACAAAAATAGGCAAGCATAATGTTACTATGGATTAAGGATTTTCTCATTGTTCAGATCTGTACATCCCCTGCAATATTTTCCCATCCCCTGCAAAAGCTCAACCGCACGTAAAATGAAATGGCAAATTTAATTTTAAGCAGCATTATTATAGCTTATGTGTCAAAGTTTTTGTTATGTGAGAAAGATGTTATATTTCTTTAAAACACTTCTTAACTAAACATATATGATTAGGTTTGATTAGGTTTGTAAGCAGTAATAAGTGGGAAGTATGCAGATGTAATGCAATTTCTTATAACTGGAAAACAAAGGCATATTGTGATTTGTTTATACCTTTTAACTCAAATTACAAGATGCTTCCAGGTCTATCACAACTTATCCCCACATAAAAAAAAACTATCAATCAATCAATCAATCAATCAGTCAATCCACTACTGTTGAAAAGTTTGTGGTTGGTAAGATTTTGCTATGCATTTTAAAAAGTATTTTATACTCACCCAGGTTACATTTATTTGATAAAAAATACAGTAGAAACAGCAATATTGAGTAATATTATTACACTTTAAAAACATCAGTTTTTTTTCTATTTAAAATGCAGCCATTACTCCAGTCTTCTGTGTCACATGATGTAATTCATTCTAATATCCTGATGTGCTGCTCAAGAAACATTTCTTATTGTTTTCAATATAGGAAGTATGCAGATGTAATGCAATTTCTTATAACTGGAAAACAAAGGCATATTGTGATTTGTTTATACCTTTTAACTCAAATTACAAGATGCTTCCAGGTCTATCACAACTTATCCCCACATAAAAAAAAACTATCAATCAATCAATCAATCAATCAGTCAATCCACTACTGTTGAAAAGTTTGTGGTTGGTAAGATTTTGCTATGTATTTTAAAAAGTATTTTATACTCACCCAGGTTACATTTATTTGATAAAAAATACAGTAGAAACAGCAATATTGAGTAATATTATTACACTTTAAAAACATCAGTTTTTTTCTATTTAAAATGCAGCCATTACTCCAGTCTTCTGTGTCACATGATGTAATTCATTCTAATATCCTGATGTGCTGCTCAAGAAACATTTCTTATTGTTTTCAATATAAAAAAAACAGCTGTGCTACTTAATATTTTTGTGGACACTGTCTTATATATTTGGATACACTTTATAGTCCACCTTAGACATTTTACTCACTATAACTTTGCAACTACATGTCAGTTAAGTTTCATTAGAGTATTAGTAGACTGTTAGGTTAGGGTTAGTAGAAGTTGACATGTACTCTTGTAAACTGGCTTTGCCTGCATGAGCACCAGAGCTGAATTTGTCAGAGCACATATTGATAAAACTTTAATACACATAAAATGTATAGCTATTGTAATGCTAATGTGTATGGAATTGCATGTGTGTGTATGCAAGTGGCAGGTGTATCTAAAATAATACCAAACATCATTAGCTGAAGCTACCCATTTTGTAATTAATATTGTTTACTTGCATAGTTTGGTAATTAACTAGATGCCAGCAGGTATCTTTCTTAACTACAACTAAGACATCATTGCTCTAAATGAATGAATGTCTGCGTCTTGACAGACACCTGCTGTTCCCAAGACTCTTAAATATTGCCCACTCTCAACAGATGACACTACAGAAAAAGACAAATATAAAGCATTTATTTGCTCCTTTTGCAGCTGCTGGGGGCTATTAGCTTTAGCGGTTCATGGACACACAGCTAGACAAATATGGAGAAGAAATATAAACATTATATTCTGTTTTTCTCCAAACAGCTGACGTGCAATGTAAACTGGCTGCTGGATGATTTGATAAGCTCATTCTCACCATACCATGAAAAAGCACCAAGCAGACCGCATCCACAGATGAAGAATGAGGCTGCATGAATTCAGCGAGCGGCAGAAAAGGGAGTAAGCACGAAAAGGAAGGCGAATAATAAAGATGCCAAGAGGAATGAGCCAACGTCCCCAGTGCCAGCTATCCAGTCTATGTCGTTTGCTTGAGAGAGCTAATTTCTTTGGTGAGCTGTGGAGGTGTCAGTGTGGATGTAATTGCTAATTAAATGTCCGGGCACATCCAAGCACCACTTTCACACTCCTGTCCCTCCAGTCTGAGGAAAAGTGGGCGTGTTTTGAACCCTTTGGAAATGGAGGGACCGAGTGCTGTGAGACCGACACGGTAGAGAGGAAAGGTTACTGTACTTCGGTGTTCAGGGAGGAGCCGTCCCTGGAAAAAATCTTTTCAGGGGTGTTAAAACAGAAAGCGTGAGAAAGGGCCGCTCAGGGTCCATGGAGCATTGTCTCTGTGGAGATGAAAAGATCTGCCCGAGAATGAGTCTTCTTTTTTGGGGTTCCCACGGTCTTGGAAAACCTGGAAATATTCGAGAATTTCAAAAATGTAATTGGCTTGGAAAAGTCATGGAGATGTATAAAATCTATGAAAGGTCACAGAACCTTCTAGTGTTGTAGTTCTAAAATGTATTTTCATAAATTAATTTTTGTGAGTGCAGTCTTCATAAAATGGACCCCTGATAAAAAGTGAGAAAGCCGAAGGAAGGGAGAGAGAGAGTCTTCATAAAATTATTTTTAAAAATCCCCCACAATGACTGGAAATGTGATGGGAATTAATAAAACCGTTTTTATCTTGGAAAAGTCTATATAGTCAAAAGTCTGTAAGTTCTTGATTGGAATTATTATTTTTTTGAATGATGAATAATAAATTATTCTAAATTAAAATAAATTAATAATAAATGAAAAAAAAAATCCCCAATGACTGGAAAAATCATGGAAATGAATAAAATCTTAATGTCACAGAGAAGTCTAATCAATATGATTTTTTTTTTTTCAATTTTTCTACTTTCTCTACTTACATTTTTTTTTTTACTTTTACTTTACACCCAGTAATAACAAACGACTGCAAAAGTTGTAAAATTATTGAAAGATCGAAGGATAGTCTAGTGTCCAAAATATTTCTTCAATTAAATATGATTTTTTTTGAGAGTGCAGTCTTAATAAAATGATTTTAAAAATCCTTCACAAAAGCTGGATAATCATAGTAATCATAATCAAAAATCATAATTAAATAAAGTAAAGATAGATAGATAGATAGATAGATAGATAGATAGATAGATGTCTTCATAAAATTATTTTTAAAAATCCCCCACAATGACTGGAAATGTGATGGGAATTAATAAAACCGTTTTTATCTTGGAAAAGTCTATATAGTCAAAAGTCTGTAAGTTCTTGATTGGAATTATTATTTTTTTGAATGATGAATAATAAATTATTCTAAATTAAAATAAATTAATAATAAATGAAAAAAAAAATCCCCAATGACTGGAAAAATCATGGAAATGAATAAAATCTTAATGTCACAGAGAAGTCTAATCAATATGATTTTTTTTTTTTCAATTTTTCTACTTTCTCTACTTACATTTTTTTTTTTTACTTTTACTTTACACCCAGTAATAACAAACGACTGCAAAAGTTGTAAAATTATTGAAAGATCGAAGGATAGTCTAGTGTCCAAAATATTTCTTCAATTAAATATGATTTTTTTTGAGAGTGCAGTCTTAATAAAATGATTTTAAAAATCCTTCACAAAAGCTGGATAATCATTAATCAAATAATCAAAAATCATAATTAAATAAAGTAAAGATAGATAGATAGATAGATAGATAGATAGATAGATAGATAGATAGATAGATAGTCTATTTCAATGGGTACATATCTTCAGCTAAAAATTACTGTTTGTGAACATGATTTTAAAATATAAAACAAAATAATTCAGTCATCACAAATGACTGGAAAAGCTTCTTAAATGTTAATGGAAATTTCTATAGTCATTGTGAATTTTTTCTTTACCTGAAATATTTATTAATCAGTATTCAATTGGTATAAAGCATTCAGCAATTGAAAAAGTCATGGAAATTCATTGGTCGGAAAGTGTGGGAACGCTGTTCTTTGCCATCAAGAATTTAAAGGGGAGGAATAGTAAAGGAGAGGGGACAGGGGGAGGGGACTGCTAAAATGGTGGGTCAAGTCTCCATTCCTGGCAATGCCGGCCAGCATCTCAATGAGTAAAGTAAAAGATTACAAGCAGTTACTTTGTTGATCTAAAATAGCTTTTCTAATCAGTTGCAACAAACTTTTTTTTTTCCTCCTAGACCTTTCAAAACATATAATGCAGAAACTCCTAATGACAACATGGTGTGAATATCAATTTAGTGAGCAGCATTCCCCAGAAAAATTACACTTGTCAGGAACATAGGGAATCCCTCTGAGCAAAGACTGTCATCATAGTGCAGCTGGGATGTTAGGAGACGGCAGTTAAGAGCTTGTGTGTGGTTTCTTGCTTCTACTCCTACTCTTTGTATGCCATGCAGCTCCAGGACTTTCTATTAAGCTGTCTCTGAACTCCAGGTTCAAAACTCCGAATGGATAAGTCAGCACAGTGGGAGAGAAGCTAAGATTTGATGGCACTGAATCAACTGAAAAAAGAAAGATGCTGTTTTAGAGTTTCTTTTTAGGTTTTAGTGGGGCTTGCAAAACTTTATTTGAACTTGTGGACAACAGGAAACTTGAAAACTTGAGAGGAGAACACATGTGAAACATAACACAACTGCTGACTTATAAGTGGAAGTGGACTCATAATGAATGGTAATGTTGTGGTTAAGATGGCACAAGTCAATATAGTAACCAACATAGTGTAGTAAAAGCTTGTGAAGGCCAAGCTGCTCAAAAAAATAATCTATTAGCTACTTTACAGAAAATATGTAAGCTAAAAGCTACTCTGTAGAGAAAGTAGATACATAATTACACTACAAATACATTTAAAAAAGTAGAAGTAAAAGAAAAAAATGAAATTTTACTGTTTCATTTAGCAAGAAATTTTTTATTTTTAACTATGCTTTTTATTATATTGTTACGTGCTTGATGTTAAAGAGGGATGACCGTAACATTTAAGTGAGACAACTGTTACTGGGTGTGGTACATACCAAAGATGACACTGAAAAGTAGTACGTCTTAGAAGTCTTTACAAGACCACAGGAACCAGATGAGTCCTCTGCACAATGTGACTTTGCTGCAGCCTGAAATTGAACTGCTCGTTTCGTCTGGTCAGAGGAGAACTGGCCCCCCGACTGAGCCTGGTTTCTCCCAAGGTTTTTTCTCCATTCTGTCACCGATGGAGTTTTGGTTCCTTATCGCTGTCGCCTCTGGCTTGCTTAGTTGGGGACACTTCATTTCCAGCGATATCGTTGACTTGATTGCAAAGATACTATTTAAACTGAACTGAGCTGGATGATGACATCACTGAATTGAATGATGAACTGTCTTTAACTGAAAAATGATTGTTTACTATTGTCATTTTGCATTATTGACACACTATTTTCCTAATTAATGCTGTTCAGTTGCTTTGACACAATCTGTATTGTTAAAAGTGCTATATAAATAAAGGTGACTTGACTTGACTTTACTGGACGCGTTGTGAAAGAGTACAATAAATTAGATTTAGCACAAAAAGAAAAAAAAAATAAGATAAACAAACAGAACAAAACAAGCCTTATATTAACCCCTAAACTAACTAACAAAAAAAATAAATATGAAAATAAAAACGAAATCTTCGGTGTGTACGACGCCCAAACTAAACTCCTCTAAACTAAAAAAACAAAAGTACAAGGGTGGCGTAACACTCACCAACCTAATATAACAAAGTACAAACTAATCTAATCAAGAAACCAAAACAAACAATATCGTAACAATGATTGACTAGACATTCGAATCATCACAGAGAGACGTGTTTGATTTAAGTAGCTCGATGCATTGGAATGCATTCTTAACTTTGAATTCAACACGTAGTAAGACTAAAACTCTATCACGGACATCAGCTTAATCTTTCACATAGAATTCGATACAGGTCAATTGCCAAAGAACGAAACTGTAAATAGATCAAATCACACAGCACAAAGCATGACTCCATAAGACAAGACGCATTAAGTGTCAGGAGACAACTGGTGTCGAACATGAGAATGCTGACCGCGTTGGAGCACAAGGTACGCTGGCGTGGCGCACACACACACACACAATCAGCTCGAGGCCTCAAATACAGCTGGCATGTCAGCAGATTGGCAGAACATCATGACGTCAGAATGATGACTGACAGTCCAGTCAGCCAATAAACACCGACCTAGAAGCAGACTTAAGAAATAACAAAAAGACAGGAGAGTGAGAAAAAAAACAATATACACAAAACATACGTGGAACGCAACATATATATATATATATATATATATAATATTGACTACGAGATATAATAAACTACTACTTGTTTAACTTCTGTTTAAGTTTTTATAACCATTTCTGTGTAAGTAAGTTGATGTTTTTTAGCATGTCAGTTTGGCAGTGTTATTTTTTAGGATTACTGATAAACTACTGTCATTTGATTTGTATTATTTGTATTTGTTATTTATTTTAATTTTAGTTAAATTATGTCTGAATTTATTATGTCTGTATAGGTCTTTTATTAAGTTTTAAGTTTTATTTAATTTGAGTTATTTTAATACTTCAACAAACTAAATGGAAATGAAATAATATATATATAGAATTTATAAATTTGTATGTATCTATATATATATATGTGTGTGTGTGTGTGTATGGTTGTACATACACATACAGTATATGTAGTTTTTTTTTTTTTTGGTGTTTGGCTTAGTGTTATGTTAGAATCATTATTATACACTTATACCTTTTGTTCTTTAATATTTTGAATTGTTTTTAGCTTTATTTTTTTGTTTTTCATTTAAATGTTAAGTTTTGAAATTTTGTTGTATGCATTTGTCATTTTTATTTAATTTCTTTATTTTTAAAATGTGTATAAGTAGTAT
>NW_015507308.1:13201-25326 GCF_001515645.1 Sinocyclocheilus grahami | reverse complement strand
TTAATTTTAGTTAAATTATGTCTGAATTTATTATGTCTGTATAGGTCTTTTATTAAGTTTTAATTTTATTTAATTTGAGTTATTTTAATACTTCAACAAACTAAATGGAAATGAAATAATATATATATAGAATTTATAAATTTGTATGTATCTATATATATATATGTGTGTGTGTGTGTGTATGGTTGTACATACACATACAGTATATGTAGTTTTTTTTTTTTTTGGTGTTTGGCTTAGTGTTATGTTAGAATCATTATTATACACTTATACCTTTTGTTCTTTAATATTTTGAATTGTTTTTAGCTTTATTTTTTTGTTTTTCATTTAAATGTTAAGTTTTGAAATTTTGTTGTATGCATTTGTCATTTTTATTTAATTTCTTTATTTTTAAAATGTGTATAAGTAGTATTTATAAAGTTTTAGCTTTTAGTTTTGGATCTGTTTTTAGTTGTTTTAATACTACAATTGATTGCTTCTGTTGTCCTAATTTGTAAGTCGCTTTGGATAAAAGCGTCTGCTAAATGACTAAATAAATAAATAAATAAAATAATAAACTCATTTCCATAGTCTTGATGTGTGTTCATCATTTATATTTTATTGTATCCTCAAAGCCTGTGAGATTAAAGGGTTAGTTCAACCCAAAATGAAAATTAGCCCATGAATTACTCACCCTCAAGGCATCCTAGGTGTATATGTCTTTCTTCTTTCAGACGAATCCAGTCGGAGTTATATTAAAAATTGTCTTTGATCTTCCAAGCTGTTTAATGGCAGTCAGCGGGTGTTGCAGTTCATCAGTCCAAAAGAAGTGAAATAAATCCATCCACAATAAAAAGTGCCTCACATGGCTCAGGGGGGTGAACAAAGGCCTGCTGTAGCGAATCGATTAGTTTTTGTAAGTAAAATAAATATGTTTAAAAAGTAATAATCAATTTAATCTAGCTTGCACCCACTGTTGTACATGGAAGCAGCTCCAGGTGGATGACGTAGGAAGTCGGCATTGCACATGCACCGCTCAGAAGTGACGAACGCAGAAGCGCAGGGGAGAGATCAAAACAAAACAACGGTCACGAATTAGAAGTACAAAACGAGGATTTGTAAAGAAGAATGTCAGAGGATTTCTGGTTTTCCTTTGCTAAATTAAGGAAACTTTGCTTCCTTTGCTCCTGTAAACAAACGTTGGTTTTCACGAGACTCACTGGCATATGCGCAATGCCGACATCCTCCCGGAACTGCTTCCGTGTACAACTGTTAGCGCAAACTAGATTAAATTGATTAGTATGTTTTGAATATGGATATTTTTCTTACAAAAACGCATTGATTCGCTACATGACGCCTTTGTTCACCCCCCGGAGCCGTGTGAGGCACTTTTTATTATGGATGGATGCGCTTTATTTCACTTCTTTTGGACTGATGAACTGCAACACCCGTTGACTGCCATTAAACAGCTTGGAAGATCAAAGACCATTTTTAATATGACTCCGATTGGATTCATCTGAAAGAAGGAAGTCATATACGCCTAGGATGGCTTGAGGGTGAGTAAATAATTTTCATTTTTGGGTGAACTATCCCTTTAGAACGGTGGCATGACAATGTCCGACTTCTTAGACAGAATATATATGATTGTGCAAATTACTTTTGGAGAAAATTCATGCAGCAGCTGCTCTGTATTTAGGATGCTCCACCCACGGAAGCAGCACAGCAAACTGGAGGTACAGCATTTAATAAAGCTATAAAGAATGCTGTGTGTTATGGCTTGGCAGGCAGACCAACTAAATCTTCCTCAAATATATTCAAATGGCTCCCGTCTCTCCTCCTTGACAATATCATTATGTGCAGTCATTGTATTTTATGATTGGAATAACAACTCTCTGGACAGGAAAAATATAACAATGGATGGTGAAGCCAATTACCATAGCTTGGCACCTAGTTTTGTCCCTTAATTTATTGTAGGAGTGTAAGGTCCCCATGTGTAAGGCGATATTTGATATATTAAACATCTCTGCAGTCACATTATAAAGCACAGCACTTTCATTTTTCATGTATATGCATTCCCTTTTTCTGCTCTCCTCTTTCATCCAAGCTGAGCGTTCACGCTTAATGCTGCATTACCGCAGTAATGGAATAAAAAAATGACTTAATCTTACTTTCACATACACAGGGAGCTTGTTGTACTGTGTAACCACTCACAGCCTGTTTCCTGTAGCTCTTTAAACATCTCAGAGCACTGGCATCACCTCACAGTTGTAATGCTGAAGGTTTATTTAAATAAGATGAAAAGTAACAGTTCTAATGAGCGTTTGCTGAATCCACTGAGAAGATAAGGGTGGAAGTGACTGAAAATTACACAGATGGTGGAAGTTTGTGGCTATTGCATTTAAAGCTGCACAGAGACTATAAAGGGCGTTTCACTGAACACTTAACCCTGGGTTAACAGCTTTTTAATCTAGCTTTGACCATGGGTTAAGTAACATTTTATACTTATACTTTTGAAAGAGAGTTTTTAACCCTAATTATGAAACTCCACTTTTGTGCGGTTAACCCTGAATTGTGGGGCAAATGGTATATATTATGAAACAATGTGGTGCTAGAATGTTATGCTAAGGCAGAGTTTCTTAGCAACAGTCAACAAATCAGAAACAGCCTCCGTGCTTAGCTCAGTAAATATGTATGATCTTGATGCAGATGCAGAAACTTTCACACCATGAGGGAAAGAGTTAAAAATGTCAAACCATGATGGCAAATGTGTTAACTAGAGTGAGAAAGAGACAGTTATTTTGGTTAAAAAGTTGTTTTATGTTTTCAGAAGACAAAATAAAGTTTGCATAGCCTGTGTTTCACACATAGTCACTCTAGTTAACACATTTGCCATCACTGTTTGACTCTCACATAAAGACTAAATAAAGTTCAATAGTTGTATAGCAGGGTTCAACCAGAATTAGATTTTTTTAACAGGATGCAGATTTTTTTTATAACATTTTTATGCAGTAACTGTCATTTTTAAGTAGAAAAGCAAATATTGTCAAGACTTAAATGTTGCCATAGACAGACAATTAAGCTTCCTGTGGTGTGTAGCCAACTCAATTCAAATTCATAAGTTATTAAAAGAAGTGTTGTATTTGTCCATTCAATGTTATTATCCTCATAAATATGCATATAAAAAGACAAATGTACAGTGTGAAAACTCACAACCTGACAACCCAGAAATAAATACTATCCCAGGATAAAGTATGTGTGAAATATGGCACAGGATAACCCAGGGTTAAGAATGACAGTATCAAGTGTGAAAAACCTACAAGAGGACGTGTATTACCAATCATCTCAGCACTTCTGGGCAGCAATTAAACTCTGACCTTACATTAAAGTGTCTGTCCAGATCTGCAGAATGGACGTGTGGGGTTCAGCCCCTCACTACAAAAATGGACATGCTCCCATGTGGGGACAGTCACAGAGAGAACATTAACCCAGGCATCAGTGCAAACACTAACAGTTCCCTTTATATAGGAGTCACTGTAGAGGTCAGAGGAGTGGAACTATCCCTGTGTTATATTTCACACGTTACTGATTCTTTTACTGGCTCTGTGGAGTTCATAATAGCTTCTGAAGAATTTGACCCATGTATTTACACTAGCGTTAGAGGCAGTGATGTCTTCCATTAATCAGCCTTGCTTCCTTCATAAGACATCATCTAAATTATCACACATTGGAGCTTTGACAACTGCACTCAGTGGAATGCAGTAATAATTGAGTGCATTACAACAATGTATTGAAGTGACAATAATTCAAGCAGACACCGTCACAATGACTCATACTGAGCAAAGCACGTATAACTCTCCCTATAGTTATTCACAAGCTCCTCAAAAGTAAAAATGGGTTAAGAATGAGCCATGTTTATGTCAATATTGTGTTAAGAATATATATTACAAAAGATCCTTCTCTAAAATTTCTCACGCAGTCTACCATGGCTCTCATCAGTCAGTCTGCATCTAAGTAGTCAAACATTTTTGCCAAAGTAAATTACATTATGTATGCATTGCTTTGCAGCTGCCACTCTGAAACCTTTATGTATGTATTTAAAAAAAATAAATTGCCTTTAACTACTATATAATTATAGGACCCAACCATTCTATTTGGCAGTCAATTTAAGACGTTTCAAAATTCTTGCAGACTGGCCACATCCTCAACCATCCTTTACTTTGGCAGACTGATTTATAGGCTCACTGCTGTATGAAGCAGTGACAGGGAGGGAGCGAGGCCCAACAGTGAGCTATTTTATGAATAGGCCTTTGATCCAAGTCATATTGCAGAGATTTTGGATTAAGCTATGAACAATAGGGTCTTTCATGAATTGAGATACACATATTGTGTGAACAGACAGCCAATCACCCTGCCAATTACATCTTAGATAGAAAAACAAGCCTGCGGTTTTCACCTTTCGCCTAATGTGCAGTGGCACAGGGCACATTGTCATATTACGGTGAGATGATAAATCATGTGAATTTTCTTCTCATCTCCATCATGCTATGGTGTCCCGATTCGGTCACATTCCAGCAAGGAATATAAAGGCCACAGGCAGCTACAACATCAAGAGTGAGGTTAGCATGTCGAAGCATGTCGTTTAAGTTTGGAAGCGGACCATTAAAAGTCTTCCTTTTGGGGAGATTAAATAATTCCTTCTGGTTCCAGAGCGATTTCTGTCTAACACAACACACTTTAGGTGTCAAGACCTCTCCTAATGAGAGGGCAGGGAATTTGTGTTATTCATGGCAGAAGTATAATTAGACTTGATAAATTAGCACAACATTAAGTTCAATGTTTAATTCGAATGCATCCGATTACACGGGAGAAAAGCAATTGATTTTTGAACGTGATGTTAATCATATTCCCTGCCGTTTTTTTTCTCTGCAATGTCCCTCAGATAGATCGCAGGCCCCAATCTCATCCAATTCTACGGTCATAAAGCCAGAGCGCAGTCAAAATGTTGTCTGGAAATCTATCTATACACCAGAAAAGGTTTTTTTGGGCTTGAGGAGTGATTTTGTGTTAGCTACTGCTAAAAATGCTAGCATCCCTGTCTTGCATATTAAATGGGCATGCCTGTTATGACATGTCTTAATCTATTATATAATATGATACCATAATGTATAAGATGTTTCTATCTGATATGTAGAGTAGAAAAGCAGACAGACGGAAAGAGCAGAGTGCAAATATGACACAATGACGATATGAAAAAGCTACTTAGCGCTATAGCGACATGTAGCAACTTTTTGAGCAGGCAGTGGTTCTGCAGTTGCTTTGTTTGAAATTTTCATTGGTGGAACCAAAATACTGTTGTAAAAATCTAAGTTAGACGATAACTTCTTGTTCATTTATCTAACTCGTACTGATTTTTTCCCCCTCCAAATTGCAGCTTTCGATGTAGTTTTTTCCCCCCGTACTGATATTCGGGAACAGCAGCATTCATGCTCAAGTGATATTACTTAAATAATGCAGTGACATTGATATATTTTTGAGTGTTACATAAGTGTCCAAATATTTTAGGGCCACAGTATATATACAGGCACTGTTTGGTACAAGTCCCTTCTTTTAGTAGACTCACTTTCATCTGAGGATTTGCATGAAAAGGGCTGCATGCAGCTAGCAGATTTGGAAACCTTTCTGTCATTTACTCAGTTCCTGCCATGTTAGCATGCAATGATGTTGGACAGCCACGCGGTTTAGTTTTTTTGTGCTTGACACCAGAGGTGCGGCGCTGTGAATAGCCTCTGGTAAAGGCAGTATGTCCCCATTATCATTATTCTCCATGTGCTGTGTTCAGGCAAACTCTTAAGCCCTTCACTCAGCAATCAGGCAGGTGTGCTTCAAGCAGCAATTGCTCTCTGCAGATATTGGGCATTATCTAACCGAGCCTGAGGGCTGCTACAAACATCTTGCATATTTAATTGAGCTTTTTTGCCGGGTTCAAAATTGCGCTTTGCTGTTAAACTTCAGAGTAGAGAATTATCTTGAACTCTGGTGTGTCCTACAATACTGTTTTCTAAATAGGGACTCTGAGACCAAACATTTACTAAATGTGGCATGCTTTCAGAATGGAGCGCAGCTGATCTTGTGCAGTGTAAATAAGGGACGCAATTTGTTCACAAGCAACATGAAGGTCACAAATGAAGATTTCTGTCCTAGGTACAGTATTTTATTAGAAAAAGCTCTAGGCTGCAAGTCTCCTTCATTAAAGTTCAGAAAGGATGAAAATATGGGCTTCACTGAGTGAATATAATGGATCTTTGCCATTTTCTCTCACACCATCATCTCATCATACAAAGCAGCGATATCTATTTGTGGCCTCATTAATTACACTCATTCACACCCTACTACTCTTACATCAGAAACTGAACACTCATTTCTTTGTACATTGTTTGAGAACTAGGACTTACATTTACATTTAGTCACAGTCACTTTAACTTTTAGGGCTTCTCATTTTTTATATCAGACATCATCCAGATGACATCATAATGGTGGTGTCTGAAACGGAAGAGTCAGTCAATGACTAAACAAGCAGTGTTTTGTCTATAAAGGGACCTTTTTTGGGAAACTGGCTTCAGACAGACTTCCAAAGCACCATAATGTCAGGTCTAATGATCTAGACCAAATTGAAGAGAGATTTTGAGATAACCAAACAAGTATTTACTGAGTACAATGGGTATTTCTAAACAGAAATAGAGTCATAAGTTGGGAGGGGGGGAGGGATGGATTTATTAATGATTTGCATACAGTTTATCATATACATTTTCTGTGTGTCAACAAAGGAGGAATTTTGTCCATTTGTCTTCAGAAAATCTAATAAAAGCATCATGAAAGTAGTCCATTCTGTTTGTGCACATGATATCAAATATTGCAGGGAAAATAAATTTTAGTTTTTGACAAAAACAGAATGTCATGAGAGTTAATCTGTGTTATTTTAGTTTTGTTTTTATAATATTATAGTGTTTATTCATATTTTTTTTTATTTAATATTTTATATTCATGTTAGTTTAAGTTTTAGTAATGTTGGTATATGCTTTTGTCATTTGTATTTTTAATACATATTTATATTTACCTTATATTTATTTTTAATTCAGTTTTAGTTTTAAGAAATTTTAGTACTTCAGCTTATTTCACTTAGTTTTAATTCAATTTTTTGCTTATTTCAATTACCAAAAATGTTTCATATGTATTTATTTATTTTTATAACAGCCACTGCTTTGAATGAAGTTCTAAACTTATTACTTTGAACTAGTCTATTAGTGTAAACTTCTTTAGTTTAGGAGGAAGCTGAACATTTAGTCCTGTCCATCAAAATCAAGCATACATAATAAGCAGTTAATGAGCCAAGAAACATTGAGTAAATGTTTTATTATTGATGTCCTATAGAATATTTGTTGTCACTCTAATAAATGTTTTATAATCTGCTTTAATGAGTGCACAGCTCATGTGACAAATAAATAAATTAGTCAAAAATATTTGTTAAAATTGGCTCTGTCCTTGGTGCTACCCTAGTTTTACTCAGTATCTTGAGGATTGGGTTTTAGGCCCAGATCACATTTGTATCCTAATTATCCTAATAATGTTTTGAATGACTTGTAGTCTCAGGAACACAGAGCCCAGTTAGGAACATTCAGACATCCTCCAGGCTTTTTGTATCTTCTCCTGACAGTGCTCTGACTATTACACCAGACTGAGATTAATTTCTTGTCTGCTCTGATTGAGATATATAACCCAGCAGTGTGGCCTCGACTGAAGCCTGACATGTTGCAGGGTCTCAGGTGTCAGTGGCCATTTCCCGCTGAAGGTTCCCAGAACAAGATTAAATCCATTTATCTGTTTCCAGATTGCGCTAAACCCATTTCCGCTGTCATTTGCTCACCGCATGTCATACTTCAGTGCCCTGTTTTGTTGTGTGAACAAGCATGATTATCTCACCTCTGCATCAGAATGTGCCTGTTTAATATAGTGGAGCAGTTTGATAATATACTGCAGGTCTCTGTAGATCACAGCACAGAGAGGAGGTCTGTTACTTGAAGGATATCAATAAATTAACAAAGTATCTGCTTAGTGCACTAGCTTTCTATTAGATTTTATTTGTGGTAACTGTAGTATATTGGACTTCTTGATGCTACTGCCATCTGTTAACATAAACATTTTTCTCGTAATGCTTATAATGTTTATATAAATACCAACAGATGCAGCAGTTCCAACAGTCAACTCTAATGACTCTAATGACTTTAATTACTTTTTCAGTAACTCGATTTAATTTTGGACATTTTGTTTTTTTTCTTTTATAAAAAAAAAATTATTTGAGATGCTCCTCAGATTTGCGGCATAACTTTCAGTGACATGTTGCTACTAGTGTTTTATGCTTTGATTTAATAATTATTATAATTCATGGAATTACTATATAATTGAATGTTTTAGATTAATTTTTATAACCTTAAACTTCCATAACCTTAAGACAGTGTTATTTTAGTATCATCGATATATTATTGTAGTTTTTGTTAATATTTTGAAGATTTTTTAAAATATTTTCTTGGTTTATATGTTTTAATTTTCGCTTCAATAAGTTTTAATAATTTTGTTGTGTTTATGTTATTTATTTTTGTTGTATTCTGTCATTGTTTTTGTTGTTTGTGTATATTTTATTTCAGTTAATGTTTATTTTATTTTATTTCAAGAAATGAAATAAAAGTTTTACATAAAGTTAATGATAATAACCCTTCCCAGAATCCAACTGAGCAGAATTATTTACTATAAATTCATAGTCTGATGCTATAATGGAATCCCTTTAATTAAAACTGTGTGCAATTCATAGAATATTGTAATTCATATGTATATTTAACAAATATATTCTGTCATTAATCAACTATAATGTCAAAATGAATGGTTTAATATAGATTGAATATTTTCAACAATCTTTTACAAAAAAAGTAGTAATAATCATTTAATTAAAAATTAAAAAATGCTGTGCTGTGTGTGTGTGTGTGTGTGTGTGTGTGTGTGTGTGTGTGTTCTTAGCATACTAATGTTTGCATATGTGCAGATTTCATATACTTTGTAATTCTGTCAAGTAAGTTGTGTAATCTTTAAGACAGTACTGGTAGTGAACATTTTTCTCTTTCAAACCATGTGTCGATAAATTACATAGTGTAAACATACCTTAAACAGTATTGTAACCGATTGCATTAACAATTACAGCCATTATAGCAATGCTCTCCTGTATAGTTTGCTATTTTAACTGCACATATTCTTTTGTTTAGATATTTAGCAGTGGGTGGTAATTGACAAGAAATTCACACTTTTAAACCATGATGCTGTTAATGTTTGTTTAGTCATTTCAGCCTTACAGAACACTCAGGTGAGGTTGCGAGCGCAGCTTTTTCATTCCCCCAAGAGTATCTGAAGGTTTCCTCTGGAATAATAGGGCATTAGCTGCTGAAATGGCAATTAATGTTTCAGCTGAAACATACTGTCAACAAAATGTTCTTTCTCTAAAATGGAATTTGATAAAGTGAGCTGTGGAGCCGTGGAGACAAAGATGAAACGCCTCAGAAGAGAATTGTGTCAACATTTGCCATCCTGTGCCACCGGCTCAGAGAAAGGGATTGCACTTCACAGTCGTGAGCAAAATGGGTCAAGGCAAGCGATGGGGGACAAGGACTCGCAGGATGCCGTAAACAGAGCCGATGACCTCACATCTCCCTCCCATCCCATGCCATTGTTCTATGCTGCCGCACCCCCCTTTCTTGCTCCGCGTAATGAGGACATTTATTCTCATTGAGGCTTAATGACATTCTGACAGTGTGCCTGTCGCTCAGAGACCCCCGGATTCAGCCAGGCAATTTTATAGTGTATTCCTCAGTTTTTTCTGCTTCTGTAAGGGGAGTCCATTCACCGTCAGAATGAGTCAGGTAAATCCAATTCCAAAAAGCAATGGGATCTCAGACATAGAGGAAATTACGGCTGAGAGAAGTGATAGTGGAATGGATCGAGACCCCTTAGAATTAGGTCCCAGCCCACACAATGCAGAACACCACTTTTATTGCTTCTATTAAATGCGCTTTTATAATTGATTCTCTCAGTGGCACAAAAGCAGGGCAATGAAAAGGCTGTCATTTGTGTCTCTTTGTGTTGTACACTGATGAGGTCATTCCCTCGAGGATGCTGGTGTTGACCTTAGAGTCGAACCTCAAGGACACTGATGAGAGAGACACACACACACACAAAAAAGTTAAAGATATAAAAGTAACCGCAGGTAGTGATATAAATTTGCTGCTCTATTTTTCCCCACCAGTTTTGTTTCCAATCTACTTATTGTGAAAACCCACTGCACATTCTTCATCTATTTCAAGCATTTGAATGGCGGAGCAGGCAGCTCGGGGAGCCATGATGGAGTAGGGAACTCAGGGGGCCATGGCGGCTCAGACAGTTTGGGGCGCCATGGCGGATCAGGCAGACTAGGAGGCCATGGCGGAGCAGGCAGACTAGGAGGCCATGGCGGAGAAGTGAGTTCGGGGAGCCATGGCGGAGTAGGGAACTCAGGGCGCCATGGCGGATCAGGCAGACTAGGAGGCCAGGGTGGAGCAAGCAGAGTAGGAGGCCATGGTGGAGCAGGGGACTCAGGAGGCCATGGCGGATCAGACAGTTCAGGAAGCCATGGCGGAGCAGACAGTTCAGAAGGCCATGGCGGAGTAGGGAACTCAGGGCGCCATGGCGGATCAGGCAGACTAGGAGGCCAGGGTGGAGCAAGCAGAGTAGGAGGCCATGGTGGAGCAGGGGACTCAGGAGGCCATGGCGGATCAGACAGTTCAGGAAGCCATGGCGGAGCAGACAGTTCAGAAGGCCATGGCGGAGTAGGGAACTCAGGAGGCCATGGCTGGACGCCCTCAGTGGCCTTGGCCTCGCCACTCGGCCCGGCCACTATGGAGGGATCCATACTACCCCCCTCCCCCAAAAAAATCCTTCGGGAGAATATCGCCTTTAGAGGCCCTCCGTAGGCCTAACTCAGGAACAGTGGCCCTCCCTGGGCTTGACTTGGGGACTGGAGCCCTTTCTGGGCTACATGGGAACTGGAGCCCTTTCTGGGCAACACTCGGGGACTGGAGCCTTCTCTGGGCTAAACTCTGGGACTGGAGCCCTCTCTAGGCAAGGCAAGGCAAGGCAAGTTTATTTATATAGCACATTTCATACACAATGGCAATTCAATGTGCTTTACATAAAAGAAAAGAAAAAAAATAATCACAACAATAAAACAATTGATCTTCTCAGAAAAGAAGGAAGCAAACTCATTGCATTTGCTGTCAGAGAGCATTTCACTGGCAATCTGACTTGGGGGGTTTGTCAGTCTCTCAACAGTAGCAAAAAGAGTGCGAGTGTTGTTTAAGTTACTGTTTATAAGGTTTGAGAAGAATGACTGTCTAGCTTTGCCTAGTTCCACATTGAAAGCACGAAGGCTGTCTTTATATATGCTATGGTGGGCTACAAGTTTCGTCTTCCGCCACATCCGCTCAGCTTTTCTGCATTGTCTTTTCATACTCTGAACTGCTGTTGATTTTCTCCAAGCTGATTTATTTCTGCCAGTCTTCCTGCTGACTTTCAAAGGAGCAATGTCATCAATAACATTCTTAACTTTAGAGTTAAAGGAATCAAGGAGAAGATCAACAGAGTCTGCAGAAATGCTTGGTGTTGAAGATATAGCCTCCATAAATAGCACACTAGTGTTTTCGTTAATGCATCTCTTTCTGACAGAGACAGATCTAGATTCAGTGGTAACAGAGATCAATATATCAAAGAAAATACAGAAGTGATTAGATAGTGCTACGTCCTTAATAACAATGGATGAAATGTTTAGACCTCTACTGATGATTAAATCTAGAGTATGCCCACGATGGAGTGTGGGTTCATGCACATGCTGAATCAGGTCAAAAGTATTTAAAACAGTTTTATTTTGTAGTTTTGTTTTCTGCATTATCTATGTTAATATTAAAATCCCCTGCAATAGCAAAACAGTCAAACTTTGAGGAAATCACTGATAGCATTTCTGAGAACTCTTCAACAAAGGCTGGAGAGTATTTTGGAGGCCTGTAAATAATGATAAA
>NW_015507308.1:564-13166 GCF_001515645.1 Sinocyclocheilus grahami | reverse complement strand
AGAAGGCCTTAGACTTTCTATCACGTGATAAAACAGAAATAGAGAAAGCTACAGGCACACTGGGTTCCACATATCACTGAGAGCTGCTATCAGTTGTTTTTGTTTCACCTACCGCAGATGGAGGGGGGGGGCCTAACCTCGGGGACGGGAGCCCTCTCTGGGCTAAACTCGGGGACTGGAGCCCACACTGGAGCGAACTCAGGAGCTGGAGCCGACACTGGAGAGAGCTCTGGGACTGGAGCAGACCGCCTTCTCCTCCTTAGACTCCCCTCTAGGTTCGGGGTGAAAGGTGTGGTCGGCGGGCTTGATTTCGGAGCAGCCGGCAGGCTGGAGAGAGTCGCGGCCGGCGGGCTTGACAGCAGAGAGGGCTTGAGCGAGTGGCGGCCCGCGAACTTGACTTTGGAGCGGCCGGCGGGCTTGACTGAGGAACGGCCGGCGGGCTGGAGAGAGCCGCGGCCGGCGGGCTGGTTCCGGCCTCGGGCCTGGACACTCCCCAGACACCTTCCCTCCAGTATAGTCCCTTGGTGTCTTGGAGGTCCATGGGACAATGGTAGTTGGAGCCAGAAAAGAGAATTGATGGTGGTGTCATCCAATGCCGTCGCCGCAGCGAGCCCGCAGAACTCCCAGGTGTACTCGAAGAAGCGGAGAGCTCTGCGGCCTAAGGTGGAGAAACGAGCGGCAATTTCCATGATCGTGGAGGGAAACAAACAGGAAACAAAAACTGTTAAAAAAACGGAAAACAAACAAGGGGAAAGGGGGCACCACTTACTGTTCTGTTTTTGGTCTGGAAATCTGTCATGGTGTGCCTACTGTGAAGGAGCGAGGAGACGAAGGAGAATCCAGGATAGACATAGACTTTATTTTCTTCAACAGGAAAATCACACGTAGGACACAGGGATCGACGTACAATTCCAGACAAGGGAAACTCAGAAACACAGGGTTTATATTATGGGACTAATCAAGGAAATCAATGGGACACAACTGGGATCAAATAAACACAATCAGGGCAGGAACAGGAAGACCAAATAAGGGCAAGGAAGGCACATGGGGAGCAAAACACACACAAAACAAGGAGCAGAGTCTGACAACCTGTGATGATATTAAATATTTGTCAACTTGTGGGCTGGAAATGTTCAATTCCGCAACCTGTGAGTTTTCACCCCTGTTGTCAATAAACAAAAGCCCACTGATTCTGACCTGGAATGTGATCCAACCAGCTGCAAATGCTTCTGAATCTTCTTTTTTCCCCATTCTGCTCTCTCAGAGTAGCTGAAATTTTGACCTTACTCCTGTGCTCTGGTGAATTCCTGAGTAATGTTTCTTATTATAGGCTGGACAGAGAGAAAGTTAGACATTTTAATTTCTGTAACTATAGGAGCTTTGATACATGAGGTTTTTTTTTCCCCTAAATGCTTTGCAGACACCTGGCTTGTGTCTCTCTTTGCAGTTTCATATATTTATTATATGCTCACAGCAGTATGTCTGTGGTAGCTCTGCTGCAGCAGCAGCAACGTAGCAGATCTATTCCGCCAAGACCAAACACATTAACATTGCCATGTATACTACCATGTGAAACCCTCAGAGAGTTGTAATGACAGAAATGTAATGAACTACCACTGAGTACTGAGGTAAACTGACTTCATATGTCCACTAATTTGATGCTTAAAAGTGATTGCAAAATGGCTCAGAAAAAATGAAGTTAGTTCTGAGAAAAGCTCTAGCATCAATTGTTCGAGAATTCATTTTTTAGATTATAAATTTTTATGCCACTATATGTCAGCTATAGCTGGTTTAAGATTTAAAGCCATCATTGAAATAAACTGAAATAAAATTTTGCCTGAGCTAGTTAGCAAAATAGGTTTTCTAGTTACTGAAACTCTAGCTAAATAGCATTATTTCATTCTGAATTCTGGCTACAGTATGACACATCAGATTGTGCACAGGTCATTTCTGATTAGATTGCAGGCAACCAGAGTACAAGAATTATAATAATATGGACAGAAAAATCTTCTTTCTCCATTGATGACCATTCAAAAATATTGGGGTTTTCACCCATTTTTACTAGCAACATATACATTACAAATATATTATTATATTATAGTAAATGTTTTACTAGAGAAAGGTTTTTTGAAGGCTCTAAAAACTTGACATTGATTTTATTAGCCCGACAACTGCCACTGACATGAATGGGAATACAAAAAAATAACAATAATAATGTGTAATAATGTGACTTGAAATGATACTAAAATGTATAATAACTGAGAAGCATCAGACGAAAACTTGTTAAAGAACGATTTCGGAAAAACAAGGTGAGCAACAGCAATTTCATTCAAGAGCCACATGTGGCCACGGAGAGCCACGGGTTGAGTACCAAGGAGTACCAAGTTGAGTATCGGCTTAGGTTAACATATTGTTTGTGTCAAGCTGGCTTTTAATTTTGCCCTGATCCTTTTACTTCATGCCACACTGAGTTTCACAAAAAAAAAAATGTTTATGCTGTAATTGTCCTTGCAACTCTTGTTTCTTTCCTCACATGTTTGTTTAGTAGAGTATCATATTGTGGCATTCATGGGATGTCACTGGTACAATCCTAGCTTTTTTTTGGATGAGTTATTCCATGCAACATTGTGTATTAGTTTGAATAGACTTGAGCACTCTCTAAGAGGCTATTGAATAGACTCTCAACAGCTATTATCTGCCATTTAGACCTGCTGGCCACTTAATATTATAGTCTATTATAAAGTATGATCTGGGCATCGCAGCAGTGGAGATATAGTGCAGAGAGAATAAGTGTTTAAAAGGGAGTAAGGTAGCAAATATTATTGTCACAGAAGAAAGATCTTCTTTCAGGCCTGTGTGCAGAGTCAGGGTGCATCGCCTGCCACATCAGCATCATTCAGGGCCTTTTCCTGACGTTGGTGTTTTCCTGCTAATCAGAGATGAAGGATTCTGCTGCTCAAAAACGCTGAGTTTCAGCATGCTTTCTACAGGGAGGCTAAGGCCTTACAGAGTATTGTCTTAGGATGAAAAGTGGCCACAAAGAGACTGCTGAATTTTGATAATTTCTACAGGGTAAGAAATTACAAAGGTTTTGTGTTCCATATTGTTTTTGAATCACTTAAAGATCAATTGTTTAGAGTCCAAACAGCTGATAAAACATCACAACAACCCTAAAGTAATCCACATGACTCATAGTCCATCAATTAATGTCTTGTGAATTGAAAAACTGCATGTTTATAAAAAAAAAATTTTTTATCATTAACAAGTTTTACATTTTCAACAAATTAATTTTTTTGGGGTGAATTATTCCTTTGAAATATATTTAGAAGTGAAATACACTTGCTTAAAGTTGCATATTTTAACTTGCTATAGACCTTATGCATTAGAGAACCAAGTGCGCAGCTATGTTAAGAATTTTGTCTTTGAACTTCCGTTTTTGTTGATCTGAATAAGGTCTATTTTAATGACATACTACACTACAAAAAGGTTTTAATTGGTGATGTGATGTTTGATATACAGCAGATATTAATAAGCTTAATATATAGCTTTTAGATATAGTGGTAAGATAGTGTCAATTGCTGATTTAATGTATCCTTTATGCTATGAACTTGGCTGTTTTTGAATGCCTTTTATAAAAATGTGTAGTTAATTAGATTTGATGTACACCTTTTTAACACTTTTTTTGATACTTGACTCCTTTTATGCTAAATTATTTTATTACTTTTTAAGGCAATAAATGGCTATAAGAATAAATCAGGAGTCATCATAGCTTTTAATAAAACATTGCTCAATAAAAGCACACTGATATAAAAAGTCTTCATTGCAAGTCATGTTGCTAGAAAGAACGACCATCTCATAGTCCAGATATTTAATGTTCTTAGTGTTGTCTTGTAAAGATCCCTGATATAGTCTGAAATCACCCTAGCATATAGTACATGTACTATAAAACTACATGGTAGAGGCTAAAGTAATTATTTCTATAATATGAACCTGTACAAAACCAGTGTGAGAATATTGTGTTCATGTCCAGTCTTGCAATCATTTGCTAAAATACTTCTAGAGATTTTTAATCAGAGGAATTCGTGTGAGAAACCAAAGCAAGAAATGCAAAAGAAAGCATCATGAAATGCTTTCATTTGAATAGTAATGGCCCGGTCTAGGCAGAAGACCAGCAAATCAAGTGGTTTAAAGGCGTGACAAACCAATTGTGCCATTTCACCAAGTCTCATTTTTAAATAGCGGTTTGGCAGATTGAGGTCAACTGTTTAAGACGTCCGGTTACAAGAGTCAGTCATGTAAAAACAAAACCAAACAAAACAAATGGAGGTCAGAACTCAGAAGTGATCATGTTGTTGCACAGAAGAATAAGCAAGAAGGAAAAACTGAAAGGACATATTCATTATGAAAAGGACACAAGCCTTGCGAGCATTATGCTGTCTGTTTGAGATGCTCCTATATGGAATATAATTTACTATGAACATATTCATTCTGTTTCAAATTCAGCTGAAAATGAAGATATTTTGAAAAATGTTTCTGCTGTTTTTGTCCATACAATGAAAGCCAACAGTTCCAAACAATACTGAATGGACCCCATTGACAAAAGCCACTAACACATTTTCCAAACTATCTTCGGTAACACTTTAGATTAGGGAACACATGTTCACTATTAATTAAGAGTTGTCCCTCAATAAACTCCTAATTTGATGCTTATTAATAGTTAGTAAGGTAGTTGTTAAGTTTAGGTATGGAGTAAGATTAAGGGATTTAAAATATGGTCATGCAGAATAAGACATTAATACGTGTGTTTTAAGTATTAATAAACAGCCAATATGCTATTAATATGCATGCTACTATGCATGCTAACAAGCAATTAGTTAATAGTGAGAATTGGTCCTTAAAATAAAGTGTTACGCTATCTTCTTTTGTGCTTCATTAGAAAAAAAAGTATACAAATTTGAAACAACGTGACAGTACGTAAATTATGGCATATCCCTAAAGGTCCCCATACTTTCCTTACGTAAAAGATGTTCCAAAAGATACCTAATCTATTTAAGCTGCCTCCTAAAATACCCTATAGCTCAATTTTAAGGCAACATCTAATGAAAAAGGAATCCCAGAATGCAGAGTAATCAGACCAGTTAAAAAATCAAAGATGATTTTAGAAATATACACTACTGATGATTTGAGAAATGTACACAAATGTTTTTTTTTTTGTATTTAGCAGACAACGGTATTTGTATTTAGTATTCCAAGGTATACATTTTATACATTCCTTGGGAATTGAATGCATGACATTAGCGCTGATTTTAAGCTACATGAAGGTTTGCAGATCAAGTCAAGTTTCTTATTTAGAGCACTATTTTGTGCGGTGTGCCTATGTTGAACATTTCCAATCAGTAAGTTACAAGGCTGCATAAGGGTTAAGATGCTTCTTTAAAGTAGGAAGAGAGGAAGGTCATTTTGTTTTGAAATGAGGTTACTGACTTCTAACAGTGTGTTATTTTTGTCCACAGAGATTGGCTGAAAGAGACTGAAATAATTTGTTGCATACCTTTACACCCCTGGCTTTTATTAAAGCTCAGACAAGTGATTTTCTTTTTCTTTCAAAGCCAATTATACAAATGGCCAGGACTGCTTTTTCCCTCTGTGCTGAATTGAGTTTGCTTCATTACCTTTACCACAGTCAGAGTGAGCAGGTGTGGGTGCAGTGGAGGTGAACTTTGAGTCCATTCAGACATCAATAATCAGTCTGTGCAAGCATTTTATAGCTTCAGTGATCTTAAGCGTGCATGTCAGAGTTATTATAGCTAACTAAACCTAAAACCATATTTTTAAAAAAATACATTTTTGTTACTTGAAATAAACATTACAGAAACTGTAATAAACATTACACAAAAAAAATTTAAAACTTAAAACATTTTCATTGTTTAAATAACTAAAACTAAAACTGAAATAAAAATAGTAAAACTGGCAAAAACAGGAAAAATGTGTAGTAAAAAAATGCTACAACTTTAACTAAAATCAAAAAGAAAACAAAAATAAAATAAAAATAGTGAAAAAATATTAATAAAAACTAAAATAGTCTGAGTGATACTAAAATGACACTGGTTAGACTGGTTAAGTTAACTTAAATCCAAACATATTGCATTTATTTGTGGTTTTGCTACAGTATACAGCCAATATAAGGTAAGTGTGAAATTAATAAGTATAAATGATTTTAATGATGGATTTATATTATTTTCTTGCAAATGTCAATTTTTCTACTTCTGGGCAAAGATTTACCTTCCCTCCTTTGGGCTAAATATATCATCTGACTGTTTGGGATATATGGTGTATTTTCCAAGAAAAATGGCAGAATAAAAATAGAATCTTGTGAGACTCCCACATCTATGTTAAAGGGATTAAGCAATACCATTCCAGACATCAATTTCATATCCTGCTTTTCCTGCAGGAGAACCACTGGGGCATGTGGGCATTTGGTGAAAATGGATTTCTGCTCTGCAGTGGGACTCCCCAGGAGGCGACGTGAAGCCTTCATATTCTCTGTTGCGTTTCTCTGGCTGTGTATTGATGGATGTTTGTCACTTTCACTTGCCTTTGATATACAGTTTTGGGGATAGTTTTGAGTAGATTGGAAGGGCAGACTCAAGGGGATGAGTAGGTGTAGGTGTGTGTGTGTGTGTGTACCTGTTTCTCTATTCTGGTGGGGACTTAAACCTGAACACACACAGACTCATGGGGACTCGTGTCACAGTGGGGACCTAAATTGAGGTCCCCACGGGTAAACAAGCTAATAAATCACAGAATTAAGTTTTTTGAAAATCTAAAAATGCAGAAAGTTTCTTGTAAGGGGTAGGTTTAGGTGTAGGGTTGGTGTAGGGCGATAGAATATACGGTCTGTACAGTAGAAAAAGCATTTCGCCTATGGAGAGTCCCCACAAGGATAGCAAACCAGACATGTGTGTGTGCGTGCGTGCGTGCGTGTGTATGTGAGTGTGTGCGTGCGTGCGTGCTGCCTGTCACACTCAATAGTCGGTCATCCTCTGACAATATGCCATTTCCTACTAAGGACTTGGTGTTTTTCTCACTAGAGTAGAGTGTTTAAAAGAAATGGTATACAATTAGCATGATAAGGATTAAAGAGTGGTTCTCAGTGTTTGCCACCTCCATTTTCATATTTTTTGCAAGTTGCTTTTGGATAAATGAATAAATGTATTGCAATGTTTCATTAGTTTATCTTTTATTCAGTATTTGGAATGAGCAAATGAAAAAAGCATTACTATTACTATAATTAATAGTATAGCATTACCATTAGCATAATTATTGATAAAATGTTTGAATGAAGTCTCTTATGCTTACCAAGGCTGTATTTATTTATTGTACAGTAAAACAGTAATATTGGGGAAAATATTGCAGTTTCAAATAACTGTTTTCTATTTCAATACATTTTCAAATGTTTTTTTTTTAATCACATTTCACAAATCACATTTTAAAATGATTTGGTGCTCAAGGAACTTATTATTATTTTTATCAATGTTGAAGACAATTTTGCTGCTTAATATTTCTGTGGAAACCATTATATTGTTTCTGTTCAGGATTCATTGATGAATAGGAATGAGGTTTGACATAAAACTTTGATGAAGTTCAAAAGAGCATTTCATGTCAAGACATAATATATTTATGTAACAAATGTATAATTGCATGGCACCTATTGTATCCGTTGGGTGTTCTTCTTATTATTATTCCACTCTGGATGTCTATGGCAGCCCATAGAACCACTTGCGGGAAATTATGAAATTTGTCACACAGATAGAGGATAGTCACCATAGCAAATTTGGAGTCTCTATTTCAATCCCTCTAGCACCACCAACTGTCCAAATTTGCACGTATGTCTATGCTAATAACTTTTGAACCGTAAAGTTTAATCTGAAAATATTGTTTGCCTCTTGATTCCTTGGCTCATGCTGAGTCAAATATTTTAATTATATGGTCAAGATCCTTCTAGGGAACTCGAGGTGCATCCTCAAATTGGTGGTCTATGAGTTCAGGAAGGCGTGGCCGTGGTCGGTGGCTTTCAGGAGGTTCTTAGCCGGTTTACATCTTCTTTACCTCTGAGGGGTCTGGCCCGTCATGACCTGAGGATCATAGACAGGGCTAGTGAGTCAGCACTCTCCTGCTCCTCCCCCTTTCGGGAGTCGAGCGCAAAAGATGATACCTCGGTCCCCCTCCAGAGTGTTTTCTCAGGCCTCCCCTGATTTCAGGGTGTCTTCCAAGCAGGCGGTCCCCCAGAATCCCGCATGGTAAGTATGGGCTTTTCCCACTTTGTTAGGGTTTTTCCTTGCCGCCTTCTCCTCCTTAGACTCCCCTCTAGGTTCGGGGTGAAAGGTGTGGACGGCGGGCTTGATTTCGGAGCGGCCGGTGGGCTGGAGAGAGTCGCGGCCGGCGGGCTTGACAGCAGAGAGGGCTTGAGCGAGTGGCGGCCCGCGAACTTGACTTTGGAGCGGCCGTCGGGCCCGGACACTCCCCAGGCACCGGTAGATCCCTTCCCTCCAGCATAGTCCCTTGGTGTCTTGGAGGTCCATGGGGCGATGGTAGTTGGAGCCAGAACAGAGAATTGATGGTGGCGTCATCCAATGCCGTTGCCGCAGCGAGCCCGCAGAACTCCCAGGCGTACTCGAAGAAGGAGAGATCTCTGCGGCCTAAGGTGGAGAAATGAGTGGCGATTTCCATGATCATGGAGGGAAACAAATAGGAAACAAAAACTGTTCAAAAAACGTAAAACAAACAAGGGGAAAGGGGGCGCCACTTACTGTTCTGTTTTTGGTCTGGAAATCTGTCATGGTGTGCCTACTGTGAAGGAGCGAGGAGACGAAGGAGAATCCAGGATAAACATAGACTTTATTTTCTTCAACAGGAAAATCACACGTAGGACACAGGGATCGACGTACAATTCCAGACAAAAGAAACACAGAAACACAGGGTTTATATTATGGGACTAATCAAGGAAATCAATGGGACACAACTGGGATCAAATAAACACAATCAGGGCAGGAACAGGAAGACCAAATAAGGGCAGGGAAAGCGCATGGGGAGCAAAACACACACAAAACAAGGAACAGAGTCTGACAACCTGTGATGATATTAAATATTTGTCAACTTGTGGGCTGGAAATGTTCAATTCCGCAACCTGTGAGTTTTCACCCCTGTTGTCAACAAACAAAAGCCCACTGATTCTGACCTGGAATGTGATCCAACCAGCTGCAAATGCTTCTGAATCTTCTTTTTTCCCCATTCTGCTCTCTCAGAGTAGCTGAAATTTTGACCTTACTCCTGTGCTCTGGTGAATTCCTGAGTAATGTTTCTTATTATAGGCTGGACAGAGAGAAAGTTATTTTAATTTCTGTAGCTATAGGAGCTTTGATACATGAGGGTTTTTTTCCCATAAATGCTTTGCAGACACCTGGCTTGTGTCTCTCTTTGCAGTTTCATATATTTCTTATATGCTCACAGCAGTATGTCTGTGGTAGCTCTGCTGCAGCAGCAGCAATGTAGCAGATCTATTCCGCCAAGACCAAACACATTAACATTGCCATGTATACTACCATGTGAAACCCTCAGAGAGTTGTAATGACAGAAATGTAATGAACTACCACTGAGTACTGAGGTAAACTGACTTCATATGTCCACTAATTTGATGCTTAAAAGTGATTGCAAAATGGCTCAGAAAAAATGAAGTTAGTTCTGAGAAAAGCTCTAGCATAATTTGTTCGCGAATTCATTTTTTATATTATAAATTTTGATGCCACTATATGTCAGCCATAGCTGGTTTAAGATTTAAAGCCATCATTGAAATAAACTGAAATAAAATTTTGCCTGAGCTAGTTAGCAAAATAGGTTTTCTAGTTACTGAAACTCTAGCTAAATAGCATGTATGCTAGTATGCTATTCTGAATTCTGGCTACAGTATGACACATCAGATTGTGCACAGGTCATTTCTGATTAGATTGCAGGCAACCAGAGTACAAGAATTATAATAATATGGACAGAAAAATCTTCTTTCTCCATTGATGACCATTCAAAAATATTGGGGTTTTCACCCATTTTTACTAGCAACATATACATTACAAATATATTATTATATTATAGTAAATGTTTTACTAGAGAAAGGTTTTTTGAAGGCTCTAAAAACTTGACATTGATTTTATTAGCCCGACAACTGCCACTGACATGAATGGGAATACAAAAAAAATTATAATAATAATGTGTAATAATGTGACTTGAAATGATACTAAAATGTATAATAACTGAGAAGCATCAGACAAAAACTTGTTAAAGAACGATTTCGGAAAAACAAGGTGAGCAACAGCAATTTAATTCAAGAGCCACATGTGGCCACAGAGAGCAACGGGTTGAGAACCAAGGAGTATCAAGTTGAGTATCGGCTTCGGTTTTTCCTTGCTGGATGGGTTTAGGAGTGGGCTGCCTCCCCAGGTCTCAAGGTTTTTTTAAGTGGGAGGTCCCTCTGTTCCCCCTCCACAGGATTTTTAAGTGGACAACCCCTGCTCCGAGTGTAGCTGTCTGCAGATAGTTATGCTCCAGCTCAAACTTACTTTGCTCTGAAATATAGCGGTCTGAGGGCAGCTGTGTTCCAGCCTGGCTTCTATGACTAGGTTGGGTTCCTCTTGGCACAAACCCTCTCAAGTAGGCACTGAGTCTTTGCCTTGGAAGATAGCTATCCGAGGATAGCCGTGTTTCAGCTCAGTACTGCCGCCTTATCAGGGTTTTAAATAGCGTTCTTTGAGCCTCTTGCCTGGACTGTGTTATTTCTCCTGTTAGGGTTTTAAGTAGATAGCCCACTTTCGGTGAGCTGGGCAATCTTCTGCCTTGCCTGAGGAAACAGCTATTCGCGGATAGCTGCATTCCAACTCGGCGACTATTCCCTTCTTAGGGTATTTAAGTAGTGGTCTCCTTTATCCCCTTGCCTAGACTGTGCTGTCTCCCCAGTAAGGGTTTTAATTAGATAGCCCACTTTCCGTGAGCTGGGCAATCTTCAGCCTTGCCTGAGGAAACTACTATTCACGGATAGCTGTTTTCTAGCTCGGTGACTACTCCCTTGACTAGAGTTTTTAAGTAGTGGTTCCCTGGAACCCCTATTTAGACTGTGCTATCCCCCCTGCTAGGGTTTCTAAGTAGGTAGCCTCTATCTGTGGTCCTTGTATTATCAGGCTAATGTGTTGCTCACATAACATAGCTATCTGAGGGTAGCTGTGTTCTTAAATTGGTGTGGGTGTCCCTCTTTCATCTTAAACTGGGTTCCCCATTTCTGCCCAAGCTATGTGAGCAGCCCAGAGAGTCAGTGTCTTGGCCCCTTTCTGAAGAAAATTTTGGGTGTATGTCTGTCACTTCTTTGGTGCTCTCTCACCAGGTGGACAGGCATGCGCCGCGGCATGGCATAGTTGGCATTTCTTTCCCCATAGTGTCCGCTAGAGGATGCAGCGCGAGTTCCCTACAAGGGGAATGTCTCAGGTTACGCATGTAACCATGGTTCCCCGAGAGGGAACGAGATGCTGTGTCAACCTCGCCATGCCTTCAGTCTGCCTGTTTCACATCTCTTTCAAACAACTAAGTTGGTGACGTGTTCTGCAGGCACCCTCTTATACTTTCGGGTGCCAGCCTGTGACGTCACAGGCTACGTGGGCCAATAGGATTAGAGTTGTTTCACACGTGCTTCAGACACTGGTCCTGCTGGTGGCAGTTCTCCATAGGGCAGGTGCCGCGCTGGAAACATCCCAGGCTGACGCTCACAAGTCCGAGGTAAGTATACGGCACGCTGCTAACTCTCCCACTACCTCTACTCCGTGTGTTTCTCTGCACAGGCCCGGTGCACCCAGGACGCGATCTTCCCAGATGTCCTTCACTCTGGCACCAGGACACCACAGACCCCCCACGGAAGACACCAGCCAGGCCCCGGGTGACGACCTCTCCCCCTCTGCCGCCTCCAGTCTTCGAGATCTCCACCCGGAACTGCTTCGCTCCCCTCCGCGAGACGGAACACGACGCTGTGATCATCGGAGACTCCATCGTCCGTGCTACGTTAGCTGAAGGTAAAGTGTAAATCTATCCTATCTCTTGCTCTGGCTACTGTGTATAGACCACCAGGGCCGTATACAGATTTCCTAAAAGAATTTGCAGATTTCCTCTCAGACCTATTAGTTACTGTTGATAAAGCGCTAATTGTCGGAGATTTTAACATTCACGTTGATAATACAAATGATGCATTAGGACTTGCGTTTACTGACCTAATAAACTCTTTTGGAGTCAAGCAAAACGTCACCGGGCCCACTCATCATTTTAATCATACGCTAGATTGAATTATATCGCATGGAATTGATCTTACTGATATAGATATCGTACCTCAAAGTGATGATGTTACTGACCATTTCCTTGAATCGTGCATGCTGCGTATTACTAATATTAACTATATGGCTCAGCGTTATCGTCTGGGCAGAATTATTGTTCCAGCCACCAAAGACAGATTCACAAATAACCTGCCTGATTTATCTCAACTGCTTTGTGTACCCATAAGTACACATGAACTAGAC
>NW_015507308.1:0-377 GCF_001515645.1 Sinocyclocheilus grahami | reverse complement strand
TTGGGCTCCTAAACATTAGATCACTCTCACCCAAAGCAGTTACTGTAAATTAAATGATCACAGATAATCGTTTTGATGTACTCTGCTTGACTGAAACCTGGCTAAAACCTAATGATTATATTGGTCATTCATCGCACCAAAAGATAAACTGCAGTGCTTTACAACTATACGACAGGAAGAGCTAAATAAACTTACTGCATCTAAACCAACAACATGCCTGTTAGATCCTGTACCCACTAAATTACTGAAAGAGTTGTTACCTGTAGCAGAAGAACCGCTTCTCAATATTATTAACTCGTCTGTCTTTAGGTCACGTCCCAAAACCATTGAACTTATTAAGCCTCTTATTAAGAAACCACAACTAGATCCTAGTGAGC
>NW_015507307.1:86372-88465 GCF_001515645.1 Sinocyclocheilus grahami | reverse complement strand
TCCACTATTTTTAGATGCATTTTGTCCATAGAAATGCGTAATTCACTGCTGTAATTTGACACGACCGGCTGAAGTTGGACGTGCACTGTGGGCAGACCCAACTAATCGATAATGAGAATCGTTGTCGATGATTTTCATAATCGATTTTAATCGATTTTACAGATTAGTTGTTGCAGCCCTAATGTGTACCGCACCATTAGATGGAGTTCCCAAGTTCTGGGACAGTAAAGTATATTTCATTCAATTTATATGTTTATAAATATATACACAAATATTCAAAAGTATAAAAATCACTAAATATTAGTGTTGTGTTCGATACATCAATACGATGATGTATCGTCACAGAGATTTGACGATTATAGATACAGTTGGCCCTGTATCGATATTGTGGCACGTGTGTAGCAGTGGACCGCGCTTAATTTGAATACAAGAACACCGTTTAAAATAGAGTAGAAAAGTGCGAGGTTTCTAAAAAATAATGAATAGAGCATAATACATGTGACCCTGGACCACAAAACCAGTCTTAAGTCGCTGGGGTATATTTGTAGCAATAGCCAAAAATACATTGTTTGGGTCAAAATTATTGATTTTTCTTTTATGCCAAAAATCATTAGGACATTAAGTAAAGATCATGTTCCATAAAGATATTTTGTAAATTTCCTACCATAAATATATCAAAACTTTATTTTTTATTGGTAATATGCATTGCTAAGAACTTCATTTGGACAACTTTAAATTCTCAATATTTCGATTTTTTTGCACCCTCAGATTCCAGATTTTCGAATAGCTGTATCTCGGCCAAATATTGTCCATAAACCATACATCAATGGAAAGCTTATTTATTCAATTTATTCAGCTTTGAGATGGTGTATAAATCTCAATTTTAAAGAATTGACCCTTATGACTGGTTTTGTGGTCCAGGGTCACAGATAGGCTACAACAAGGTTTAATCTGGCCGCAGAGGAACACAACCGGGTTGCCTGATATAAAGAGACTAAATCCTCGACACAGAGCTTCCCACTTGCGCAATACGGAAATATCTGCTAAGTGTGTTACTTATCTTTGTCAACCTGGCAACCATGTGTACGCGCTCTCTCTTCACTGTGGATAAACAATAAACAAATAAACAAATATTCTCAGAAAAGTGTAATTCATCAAGTGTTCACTTACGAGAGAGAGAGCGAGAAAGAGAGGCTGTGTTTGTTTGAATTAACACCATTTTGCCGCGTTTCTCTATTAACAGTGAAGCTGTGGCTTTAATTACTTTAGATACAATGTTACCAGCTCCTTGTTGAGAAAGATAATGTAGCTCTAGAGCGATTAAGCTATTTTATTGATAAAATTGCGGGGCAGCGCTAAAAAGTTTGTGTTGCTGAATGTCTGTGTGCGCGCGCAACGTGATCTGTTTGAGTGACTACACATGTGTGCATGAGTTACAAGACAGCGCATTAGCTTAGAACTCTTCTAATTTTTATTTTTATTTTTTTAAATGTAGAGAGTGTGTTAATTTGTGCAATGATAACCTACCAGCAATGTTAAGATGATTTTTTTATATATATTAGTGTGAGTACATTAAAATATACATTTATTAGAATGAGTACATTATTATTTATGGGCTTAAAAACAAGATGCAAACAATCAGAATATTGTAGCTGGTGGGGAGTGCCCAATGTAAACATATGTCATTACCTATATTGTACTGTGGTACAGTTATGGAGGTCCTTCATAATGCAGAGGTCAACTGCCTGCTCTGCCAATAGTTAGCAATGGCCCTATAGTATGCATTGTTTAATAAACAACTGTTTTGCTCAATTCTGCTGAGGTGAAATTCAGTGCAGTCCTGTATCGGGATATGTATTGTATCGTGACTTTGCTGGTGATACACAGCCCTACTAAATATATGCATGAAGTAAAAAGCTACAGCACTATTAGGATTGATTGATTGTTATTGTTTTAACCATAAACTAAATAAATGTTGCTCAATTTCTGAAAAAAAACAAAAGACTTTCAAGTACCTTGAGTTTAAGGTGTTTAGAAATTTGAAAGTTAAACTGAGCTGCGTTTAGCAGGTGTGCGACAATGCTGCTGTGCGG
>NW_015507307.1:81753-82503 GCF_001515645.1 Sinocyclocheilus grahami | reverse complement strand
TGTGTGTGTGTGTGTGTGTCTGTGTGTGGCAGGTCAGGTGAGCTGTGGAGTAAAGTGCAGACAGAGTGCACGTTCAGCACAGAGAAATGTGATGAGTCAGAGGGTGTGAGTGTGCACACACAATTGCACGATGAGCTAATAAAGATCTCGGCTCCCAATCTTACGCAGCATGGAATTTTAATTGAGTCACGGCCCATTACTTACCCAGATCATCTTCCCATCCTGCTCCTCTGACACCATACCGCTCGCCAACTGACTAGTCATTTAGCAATTCAGATAAACCGAGGCATTTAATATAAGACGCAGCTTAGCTTAATCTTCTCCGGTCTAAGAGACTTTTCAGCATTAATCACATTATCTCACATACAAAATGATTATCCCTCGCCATCCGCTATGTTAAGAACAGATGACAATGAAACTATCATGAATAAAACATGAACTGATTATGAATATCCAATGATTAGCCCTGCAGAATTTAAACACCAACTTTCTACATATCAACCCTTGTATATTTGTTTGTATTATTATGAATGTTAGTCAGGATGAATGTCATAATTAACTTGAAGCGTATGACAGGCTGTGAGGCACCAACGTTCAATTGGCTGCACTTTGGGATGCACTAATATTAAAATCCTGAATGATACCAATAAGCCAATAATTATTTTCATGTTACGGCATTAAAATGTACAGTATGAAAAATGGATACTCATTTTGAGATTTACTAAATATTCCATTTAACAGAATTACAAC
>NW_015507307.1:77840-80036 GCF_001515645.1 Sinocyclocheilus grahami | reverse complement strand
TCCCATTATGGTAGAAAACCATTAGACAGACATGGTTGTGTAAAGTGCCGGTCAGAGTGCCAATCCACATGTCCTACCCTATTGTTAAGTTGACTGTGACTCTACAGACAGCTGCTGTAGGTATAGGCATTTGGAAAAGAGGTAGAGTCAGAAATGAGTCACACACATCCCTCTGATCCTCCTTTCCTGAGGAGCACAGGGGTGAGATACACATCATTAGTGCAGGAAATGAGTGATCCAGCTGGGCTGAGGCTCAGGAGAGAGGCCTGTCAATCAAACCATGGGGCATGGGTTCAAAGAGGGGCAATGGGCAATTTTACAGCTCATGCAGCTAAACATTATCCAGCTAGAAAGTAAGTGAGATATCAAGTAGTAAGCTATGCCTCGAGACATTTCTGGCTTATAAATCAATACCTATTCAAGGGTCTCAGGGCACTAAAACAAGCACTGAGCTCATCAAGGAACATCTTCCTTGGTAGGACAATGAATCTAACCAGCTAAAAGATCTCAGATTAAGCTCTTAAAGTGATAGTTCACCCAAAAATGAAAACTGTGTAATTTACTCATCCTCCAAACCTGTGTGAGTTCCTCCTGTTGAGTACAAAAAAAGAAGATACTTTGAAGAATGTGGGTAACCAAACAGTTGACGGTAGCCATTGACTTCCATAGTATAGAAAAAATGTCAATGGCTACCGTCAACTGTTTGGTTACCAGCATTCTTCAAAATATCTTCCTTTGTGTTCAACAGAAGAAAGAAACTCATGCAGGTTTGGAGCAACATGATGGTAAATGATGACAGAACTTTCATTTTTTGGTAAACTGTCCCTTTAAATGACAGTTTTGTGTCCATACAGGAATATTCTATTAATATCAGAATATGATCATGTGTTTATCATATAAATGTGATTGCCAAAACTGGACAGAATATTTTTTTTTAATCTGTAAAAGACAGTTGGCATATTCCTTAATCAGACATTTGGGTCACATAAACACTTTATTTTTTCAGACTTCTATAACCTGGAATATTTGATTAATCTGGTTATGGTAATCAGGTCAGTGTTAGTTTAGGATCATTGGGATACTATTATAATTTATTAACATTTGGAATTAGTTTTTATTTTTATATCTTCTGCTTTCATTTCATTTTAGTTCAAGTTTTAGTTATTTTGCTTTGTGTTTCTGTCATTTTCATTTGTTTTGTAATAATGTCTATGTACAGTAGCTTTTATTCACTTTTATTTGTACGTTTCTTTATACTACATCCAATTAAACAACGCGGCAACTAGCTGAAATTAAGAAGAAGAAAAAAAGCTTTTTTATATTTTCTTTTATTTCAGTCAATGTTTCATTTATTTCAAGTAATGGATTTTTTTTTTTATGGTTTAAGTTTTAGTTTACTTGTAATCAGGGTGATGTGTTTACATGATTACATGTTAAGCTGGACGAAATAAATATCTATGGATTTTCAACTGGGTGCTTTCAGAGCAAGATCAGCTGCCATGATGTTACCACATGCTTCTTGCTTACTCTGCAATGAAGTCCAGAGCGATTTTTCCCCATTTTCATTTTTCCTTTGGGATGTAGTAAAATGATTTACTGTACATTGGAATTTTAAGATTTTGATTGGGTTTTGTTTGTTGTAAGGCTTGACCGCCAAAGAGTCAAGTGTTTTATTTGTTGCATGTAGTTTTTAAGATTTCTGAATGGTTATAGTGGCCTGAAAACATGTTTTGAAATATAGTAACAGTAGATAGCACTGTTGGTTTAAACGTAACTTGTTTCAAATGCTTCCTCTGCCCTCAGTACCTTATTTTATTTGCCCCTACACTCTAAAAAATGCTGGGTTAAATATAACCCAGCACTGGGTTAAAAAGGGACAAACCCAGCTATTGGGTTGTTTTGACCCAGCGATTGAGTTGTTTTGAACCCATTTCCATTTTTTAGAGTGTAGAACAGCTCAAGAATTTAGATTCTCTCTTTGCCTAACCACCTGAAGTCATGGATGTCTTTTTCATTTTTTGAATTGGAATGAGAGAACAAAACTTGAGATCATAATGTTTGGGACAGAGGAAGCCTGAAAAACACCTATGATAACTTTTAATTCTCCTGCCCCCTACACTCAAAAAAATGCTGGGTTAAATACAACCAAGTGCTGGGTAAAATAGGGACAAACCCAGCAATTGGGTTGTTTTGACC
>NW_015507307.1:50640-72226 GCF_001515645.1 Sinocyclocheilus grahami | reverse complement strand
TATTTTTAGAGATGCACCTATATATATATATATATATATATATATATATATATATATATATATGCAAAAAAGCAATACAAATAGATTTAATACTTTTTTTATGAACTAAGCCTGAAATCATTCATTTACATTAAATAATCATGAACACGAGAGCCTTAATCTTTTGCATCAACCAAAGGGACTGAAATGAGGATTAATCATTTTTGCCGACATAAAAAACAAGGATAATGTTGATTGAACATGGGATTCTTAATTCATTTTTTTCACCCAAGTGGATTGCTCATGGTTGTGAGCTTAAACAAGATTTATAATCATTGAGAAGCAACATATGGTATGTGCATTGGCACAATTTAAATGCTGTGAGGCACACTGTCATAATGCACCATGGTAATGTATTATAACTGGCCCTGTTTTCTTATCCAAACCCAGGGCTGTTTACCAACTTCAAACAAAATGAAATGTAAAATTTGTTGCCAGCAAGCGCAGGTACCATTACAGCTGTTTTGCAAATAGATCCTCGATCCCTTTGCAGCACAATAGCATTGTTCAGAAGCCAGAAATGGTTCTGCTATTTATGGAATATTATTGCATGCCAGGCTGCAAGAAAGAGGCCTATTAACTGTATCAGAATAAAGTGGAAATCACAAGCTAAATTACAATGGTGCATTTTGGTAAAGACATCTGGTATATGAGCAGCTGTTCCTCCTCATTGTCCTCATTTGTAAGTCGCTTTGGATAAAAGCGTCTGCTAAATGACTAAATATGTATATATATATATATGATAACAAAATATCAAACATTTATCCTGTGTCTTTTTCTTGGAAACCATTTATTGGAGCTGAACAAAAATCAACAGGCTACATAAAAACTGGACTCTTTAATAGCTGTTTGTGTGCAAAATAGAACTGCATGATTCTGGATAAATTGAGTTTTTTTTTCCTTTCTTTTTTTCCGCACAATGGAAGTTGTGGTTCTCTCATGATTCTGAAGAAAAAACATTAGACAACTAAACAAAATCACATGTAATTTATGAATTAATGATTAAATGACTCATTCAAGATGTACTTGTTTCATTACTGGATGAATCAGCGTTCTTGAACGAATCTCTTGTATGATTCAAAGACAAATGCATTTTAACAGATCCTTTTCGCCACCTACTGGCGTAACAATGTAATCGATAAATCTTCATTTGAAGTGTCAATTTACTTTCAAAAGGTGATTTACTCTATTTTACTTGCTACCATACACATCGTACACACAGTTTATATCTGAACTATAAACTTTTATCCCAGTACTTCTGTGATTTGAATGTTTGTAACAGAAATAATGACACTGTGTGGCTGAAAAGACTGTGAAGCTGTTTCATTCATGACAGATGACAGCTGCTCCCTTTAGGTCAGCGGCAGCGTGAACGCAGATTTAAATGTTCAAATCACACTGGTGTGATCGTACGCTGGCATGGACGAACCAACAAGTGATCATAACATTGATCGCACACGTCAAAGGTTGAGGAATGAAACAGACAAATCATTTTGATTTAGGAATAGAATCACATTGGTGTTTGAATCGTGTTCACGATCTTTAACGATTTATTAAATTAAAGTGCTTTGTCATGTTGGTGGTGATGCCTCTCTTGCAACATGTTTAGCTATCACAGATATTATCCTTAGCTTTTTTGGCTTCTGATCAGAAATGTAGCCAAACTTTGGAGCGCTTAGATTAGCGATCAAGGTCCTGGCAGGTTGCTAGGTCCGGTCCTCACAAATGAAGAAAAAAAGTGCATAGGAATCGATAGGCGGAATCCAAATTTTAATTTGACAACAAGTATCCGATTCCGGAATCGGAATCGATTTTCGATTCCCAACCTTAGTAGGGGGTAGTATATATATATATATATATATATATATATTATACAGATATATCAGGAAACACGTCACATATTAGAAATGTATGACCTACACACTGATATATGTATAATATATGTATGATATATGATATATGGGGGAAAAAAATTTATACTTATTGTTTGGTAGAAAGTAATTCTTGGTGAATATATGTATGCTAATATGTATACAATACATGTATTATAAGATAAAACTGAAATGTTTAATTTAGTTTACTTACTATAGATAAGGATATTTTCAAAAGACCTTAATGTTTATTGTTTATTGTGATGTTATTGTGATGCAGAAAAATTATAATAAAACCACAAACACAGTATTTTTTCTATGTTTCATATCTGTTAGTTGTTGGTCTGCAGATTTACTGTGGACTGAAATCTTTGGCTGTTGTCTTTGGTTTTGTCGTATTTTGCTGTTTTTCAGAATCTTTCACTATCAACAACTTTTCACTATGTCAAGTTTAAAACAGTTCAGTTAGTACACTAAACAATGCTGGGTTAAATAAAACCCAGTGCTGGGTAAAATATGGACAAACCCAGCAATTGGGTTGTTTTGACCCAGCGGTTGGGTTAATTCAATTCAATTCAAGTTTATTTGTATAGCGCTTTTCACGATACAAATCGTTGCAAAGCAGCTTTACAGGAAATTACATTTCTACAATACATTTAGTAGTAACTTGTCAGTGGCGACTGTCAAATTGATGAGAAATGTATGGTAAAATGCAGTTAATGACATAATCAAACAGACGATGAACACTATTAACAGCAATGATTATATGTTGCAATCAAACTTGTAGCAAAATTTGGTAGTTTATGTTGTTTCAAGGTTGGCATCATCTGAGGTCCTCTGAGGGGTTTGTATCATCTTTTCTCCGGTGTTCAGTCATCTCAGGTCTTTGTAAGGTTTACTATCCTGAAGGTTGGTTTAAACATTTAACCCAACCGCTGGGTCAAAACAACCCATTTGCTGGGTTTGTCCATATTTCCCCAGCACTGGGTTGCATTTAACCCAGCATTTTTTAGAGTGTACACTCTTAAAAATGCTGGGTTAAAAAGGGACAAACCCAGCTATTGGATTGTTTTGACCCAGCGGTTGGGTTCAAAACAACCCAATAGCTGGGTTTGTCCCTTTTTAACCCAGCATTTTTAGAGTGTATGTGAAATCAAGTGTAAATAACCTGGGTCTTGTCTTTGACAGTGAAATAAAGCTTGATAAACAAGTTAATGGTCTGGTTAAGTCTAGTTTCGTCCATTTGAGATCTTTAGCCAAAGTAAAATCATGTCTTTCTTGTAAAAAATAATGAAAGGGGAAATTCATCCAGTTATTACATCAAGGCTGGATTATTGTAATTGTCAGTATATTGGAATTAATTAATCATCTCTTACCTGGCTACAAACTACAAGATGAATCAGCCAGGCTTCTGACTGGGGTGACAAAATACCAGTCTTAAGCTCACTACATTGGTTTCCAGTTCAGCATACAATATGAGTACACAAAACATTATTTTGCCTAAAAATATATTCTTTCTTTGGGTTTAAATAATTGTGTCCACTACATCACTGCAACTGCAACTGAGAGGATTTTAAAGGGATAGTTCACCACAAAATGAAAATTCTATCATTTACTCACCCTCATGTCGCTGCAAACCTGTACGACCTACATTCTTCTGTGGATGAAGTCAAAGTCAGCAAACAGCACAAAGTAACGTTGCAATGCATGCTGGAGGTTCAAAAATCAGCAACAGTTGACCTTTGTTGGGTAAGTTACTCTAAAACTGTAATTAATTACTAGCTACTAATTACATCTTAAGCAGTGTAATTAGATTACTGTAGTAATTCCTCTCTAAAAAGCATTACTTATTACTCATTTCTAAATCCCATATCCTCGACCAGTTGAACAATACAAGGATAGACTTGAAACTGCTTATTTATTTAATGCAATTACATCAGAAGTAACTGTAATTGAATTACAAACAAATCAAGAGTAATCCTTTACTTTTTCAAGAGAAATGTAATTAAATTACAGTAATTAATTACTTTGTAATGCATTACACCCAACACTGCAGTGAACAATGTGCATTTGTGACATTGTTGGTCTAAACGTAAATTCTACAGGGCTTTAGAGTGTTGCACGCTCGTGTCTTTTCATTGTAACCAACAAAATGTAAACATTATGCAAATAAGTGATTTATCGTGCAGTGTAGAGAGATTTATTTATTAGAAGGGGAGTTTTCACAAGAGTGCAAAATATTTAAATGCAGGACTGAATCCAAAATGCGACTCTGATGTCAAAATTGATCTTGGAGTAAACGGAGACTAATATATTTGCCACATATTCTATATAACAATTTTCCTTGTTTATTTAATTGCTAACTTTTCATTTAACCTTTTTAAAGCGATGTTTACTTAATTGAAAAATGGTTAAGGTTACATGCTGTTTTAATGTATATATTATTATTATTAGCATTAATAATTGCCTTTTTTAATTTCAAATAGTTAAATAGTTATTATATATAATAATAGTTTTTGTATGTACCGAGAACCATGAAATTATACTGGTATTGGTACAGACTACTGACATTTTGGTACTGTGACAACAACATCTGTAGTATTTTGAGAGAATGTTGTGAATTTGAACCTTTAATCATTACTAATTGATTTGTTTTACACTATGAAATATGGTCTGAAAAATGTTCACAGAGAAGTATGGAAATTTGAGTCTGGAAAAGTATGTAATTTTTACGTTGAAAACGTGTAGGAACTCTTTTGTTAGCTCTTTCAATGGTCAACTAATTTATCAGGTCTTACACTTGTGGACCTCCTGTTTTAAATGTATGATAGCACTGTACAAGGAGAATATTAAACAAAGAGACTAAATATGGCAAAGTTAGTGATATGGTCAATGACATACTGCTAATGGTTAGAAAGTTAAGAGATAACAGCTAGTTAAGTGATAGGACAGTAAAATTTCACAAGGATAATTTTTCAAGTGATAATATGACAATTTAGAGAAGTGACCTGGTATGGTGATGCTGTTGCATTTACATCAGGACAGGAATATACAGGAGTGTAGGGATGGGACATAAATGCATTGCACTGGACAGATACCAGAGAAGACCTTCAGTTTCAGCTCACAGGTGATCATTCACAGGTAAGACATGATGCAAGATACGAAATGTGACGTCAAGTATAACGCTTTCCATTTTATTAAGTTCTTGATTTGTAGTATACAATGAACACGTAACATCAAGAACTAGGTTCAAAATTTGAAATAAATCATTGCTTTAATAGAATTCATAGAATTTACTCAAGTAAAAGGAATTTGAATTCAAATTAGGGTAGTAAACTAGTACATACAAACATCTGTGTACTGTGAACTCCTTATTGTCTGCCTATTTTGAAATTCCTAAATATTTCTGAACAAAAAAAGACAAGATTTGATATAGATATAGAAATCTATTAATAATAGTTGGTATATGTACATAGACCCTCACTTTGTATGCTCACTCACTTACCTCTACATGCCCTTTAACAACTGCCTGAACGCATCAAAAAATGTTTTTAAAATGTTTTAAAAAATTCGCAAGTTCAATTGTTTTCAGGAAAAAATTATTTTCTATAAAAGAATTACTTAAAATGTGGTATAGTGGTATCATTAGCCCTTGTATTTCTGTTTTGGATTTGTCTTCAAAGAGCCATCGTAGGTTTCGTCGACTGTTCCCCTTTAAATCTGCTCAAACCAAAAAAGAAAATGATAAAAATGCCATCCAGAGTGCAACTGATCTCAACAGCAACTTGAAATGGGTCGCATCAGCAGAAGAGCCGAAGGATGCAGTTTCTGTCAAGGACAGTGTTGGGGAAAGTTTTACTTTACTAGTTACTTGAAAAAGTAATCTGATTACGTAACTCGCGTTACTTGTAATGCGTTACCCCCAACACTGGTCAAGGATGAACAAAAAGAGTATTACATTGCATCTTCTGCCACAATGTGAGTTTTGCTTCTTTGACAAAGATGAAATGTCATGTATAACATTGTTACAGGAGCGTATAAGCAGCTCAGTTGTTAGTTATAATGTCATTATGTTTTTAGTGAACAAGGATAACTTTGAGATGATGGAATGGAAGAAATGTACCAATCGAAAGCTTCCACACGTTCGTAGAAATATGTGATGACAACTTTTTTTATTTTTTATAATGGGGACACTGATATGATCATATGTTATTGAAACAAATGAAGTCCTCGCCTTAAACACTGGCTTTAAAATGCAGCATTTAAACATTGTTGAGTATTTCATGTCAAGTGTGGTGACGTCAGAAAACCTAGGTGCTTAAAAATTTCCAAGCTTCCAACAAGAACTGCAAGCTGTCCAAACATACAGTGAAATTGTCAACCAAAATATTGACAAAACAACTACTTACCAAACAGGTAGAACCCATACATTTGGAGTGAATGCAGAGATAGCAGTCTGTGGTAAAATTCTAACTATGGCAAGTATGGGAGGAAAATTTGGGCTTAAATATGACTACAGTCGCTCTCGATCTAACACTACGTCTGTAGTTGAGAAAACCCTGCACTCTGAGGGTATGGAGGTAGAGGTTCCACCCAACCATTCTTGCACCATTGAAATGACACGCAATACCTTCACGGCCGAAGTCACGTTTACTGGTGAAATGACTAGAATGTACAAAAATAATGAAATACGCAAGACCTTCATCCATCAGGAAGTAGTGGAAATTCAAATGCTTGTGAATCCCTGCCAATTGCTCTCTGAAGTAAGGACATGTTAGTCAAAACATAATCAGTGTGCAGCATCTGTATTGGAAAACAAGAGACATATTTTGTAGGTGTATGATTATAACCTAATGTCGTCATCACAGCATCACCTTTAAATCAGACTACCAGCATTGTCGTTTGCCTCAGTTTCATTGTGCATCCTTTTTAAAGAAACGTCTTTATGTTTATTTGTTCATTTTAAAAGTGTTTTTTCTCTGTCATACTGTTATTCAGTGGTTCCCAAACATTTTAAAAATATGGTAGCACCCATGCTATAGTGATCATTTCACAGCATCACTGAAAGAAGAAAAAACAGCAAAAGCTTCATTCTGTTGTCATGAATTCCCCACCTCAATTACGAATTTGACTTTTTGATTTCTTTTTGAAGCTGGTAGCACATTCTGATGGCTGGTAGGCCGTTGTGAAAAACTAGCTTGCTGCTGGAGCTGGTTTTAGACTGGCCAGCAGGGGGTGATCATTCCCTGGCTTGAATGGGTGCAAAAGTCCTAGTGGTTCCCAAACCTGTCCTGGAGGCCCCCCTGCCCTGCACCTTTTGTATGTCTCCCTTATCTAACACACCTGATTCCACTCATTAGCTCGTTAGTAGAGACTGCAAGAACTAAATTGGGTGTGTCTGATTAGGGAGACATACAAAATGTGCAGGGCAGGGGTCCCCCAGGACAGGTTTGGGAACCACTGCTCTAGAGTAATGACTTGCGACCCGCCAATAAAACCAGCGAGAGAGAGAGAGAGAGAGAGAGAGAGAGAGAGAGACGTACTACACTCCCATTAGGAAGAGAAGAAATTAAATAAATTATAAAATCAATTAAAGCTGCAAGCAGCGATGATCAGGCCCTCGCACCCGGGCTCACCGCGGGCGGCTTTAGTCAGCATGCTTTAGCACTTAGCTAAGTGTTGCTAGCATGTTTGAGCATATTTCTAGCATGTTTAGCACACAATGGCATATTTTACTGTGTTGCTAATAGTGCAGCACAGTGTTAAACATGCCACTTCCTGTTGCCAACAGGTGGCGCTATGACAAAAACTGAATCTTTAAATGTAGGTGTGTTCAGGCCAGGACAGTCATCAAACAGGTTAAGTTTGGGGCAGATTGGACACTGCATGCATGTTTGAGCATATTTCTAGCATGTTTAGCACACAATGGCATATTTTACTGTGTTGCTAATAGTGCAGCACAGTGTTAAACATGCCACTTCCTGTTGCCAATAGGTGGCGCTATGACAAAAACTGAATCTTTAAATGTAGATGTGTTCAGGCCAGGACAGTCATCAAACAGGTTAAGTTTGGGGCAGATTGGACACTGTATGCCTGAGTTATGTAAACTTCCTGTTTCACTGCATTAATAGCATGCTTTAACACTTAGTGACGTGACATGACATGACAGTGACGTGACACATGTAGCTACATGTTGCTAGCATGTTTTTTCATGTTTATAGCATATTGCCAGCCTATGTAACACTTCCTTACTCCAAAGGCCTTATGATGACCCTCACCAAATTTGAAGATGATCCGATTAAAACTGTAGGAGGAGTTCGTCAAAGTACGAGCCCTGGAAATGTCAAACACTGCACAAAAATTGTACAGTAAATTCAAAATAACGTACATCCTGTTGGGTTTTGGGTTTTGTACCAAGAGACTTTTTTGTAGGCAATGGTGTGTTACGCATGTGTACCGATTTTCGTACGTGTACATAAAACATAGCTCGAGGCGCACTCCGTTGAAATTTTACAGGTGGCGCTATCGAGCCATTTTGCCACACCCACTTCTGAAACCCATATCAGATGTAAATTTTCGCCAGTTCTGCAAAGTTTCATGAGTTTTGGAGAATGTTTAGGCCCTCAAAAATGCGATTCACTTTGGAGAAGAAGAAGAAGAAGAAGAAGAAACGGAGCAATTCCAATAGGGTCCTCACACCATCGGTGCTCGGGCCCTAAATATTCAAAAAGAGTGGCAGAAGAAGTGGGACATAGCTGATACAGTAAGGTTTTATTATAAAAACAATTCATCAGTTAAAGAAGTATACAATTTTGGAAGATGTAGGAAAGATGAGGTGATTTTAAATAGATTACAATTTGGGCACACAGGACTAAATGCATCACTATACAAAATAGGTAAACATATTAAAGGTAAATGTGCTTTTTGTGGGGTAATAGAAACCGTTGAACATGTAATATTAAAATGATAAAGAATTTAAATGGTAATAATAAAGAAAAAAAGACTATAAACTGGATATTAGGAAAATGATTAGGAGAAGGTAGTAATCAAAGAATAGTAATGGAATATATAGAAGAAACAGGATTAAATAAACGAATTTGATAGTTAAATAAATAAAGCAAATGAATAGGGGAATACACAAGCTGGGTTTTTTGGCATGGGAGCTGAACACGCAGCAGCCAGAAATACAGCTTGGGTGAGCCCGAAATAAAATTAACAATTAAAAAAAAATAATAATAATAAAATATGAATAGAGGCGGGACTATCATCCATGTATGATTAGAAACAGTTGGTGGCGGTATGTGCCTATGGTGCAGAATACGCCAAAAAAATCCAAAGAAGAAGACGTACTACGCTGCGCACGTCATGACGCCATTGCTTTCAGCGCCAGGGGAAAAAATGGCGGCTGTGCAAGATGCACCGATGGAGCTGGACTCAGAGAAAGAGACAAAGCCAGAAATCCTCAGCGATGGGACGTCAAACCTCTCGGGGAACACAGCGAGCGGGACGCTGTCATCACCGCCCCTCACCGCCGGCGGAGCCCCGAAGCAGGAGGACCAGCAAACTTTGATCGCAGTTCTGCAGTTTCTAAGGCGGAATAAACTGACGGAGTCGGTGGACATCCTGCGGCGGGAAGCCTGTTTAGAAGACCAGGAGGACTCCCAGACTCTCGATGGCAGCGGAGGAGGGAAGGGTGACGGGGATGGAGGGGATGCAAACTCTCTGCTCAGCCGGGTGTCCATCGCATCAGCAGCCGCCCCCCAAAGCACACTGACTCCCATCCCAGTCAAGAGTGAGTGTCGCCTACAACTTCTAACTGATGATATTTACCATGCAATGTATCTTTAATAAGTAAAGTAAAGGTGTATTGCACCTTTTAAATCGTTAAAACAGTACAAAATCAGCTTTATGCTGTCCTTGTGTCATGCAATGTTGTAGTTTCCACAAAAGTTTAGTTGCATCAACAATATAGTCCTGTTTTTATTTTGTATATTTGAACAATGAGTTTCCAACATGTTTTACTGTCATTCCACATGCACTTTGTTATGGTTAGTTATGGTTACATTAAGATGCTGGATTTGTTTTTGAAGTTAAAATAGAAAAATAAACATTACTGGAATATAACTATGTTACTGTAATTACTATAAATAGTACTAACTTACATGCATCACAATGTAAGCAGAATTATTATAGTTAACTAAAACTAAAACCGTACAAAACATTTCCATTACTTTGCTTGGAATAAACTTAAGCAACACAACTGTTTCCAATAATGATGATAAATCAGCATATTAGAATGATTTCTGAAGGATCATGTGACACTGAAGACTGGAGTAATGACGCTGACAATTCAACTTTGCATCACAGGAATAAATACATTTTAAAATATATTAAAATAGAAACATTTATTTTAAACTGTAATATTTCACAATATTATTTGTTACTGTGATTTTGATCAAATAAATGCAGCCTTCATAAGCATAAGAGACTTCTTTAAAAGCAATTCAAAAATCTTGCTGATCTCAAACTTTTGAAAGTGTCTATATATAGACAAAAACAGAATCAATAAAAAAAAAAGTGGAACTAGCAAACAAAATCTGCACAATTATTAACATTTTAAATCAAATTGAAATGAAAAATATCAAATTCAAAATGTACACATTTATTCTGTATATTAATAAGGTATAGTAAAATTTCAATACTAAAAATTACACAGGGGTATATATTTAGTATTTTTTATATATATATGTATATATATATTACATACTATAGTACTGTATATGTATACACGCGCATGCATATATATATATATATATATATATATATATGTGTGTGTACATATGTGTATATCTTATGTCTTTGTACTGTGTAGATTTTATTGCTGTGATTTACCTGCTTTTTCAATATGCAGTTATATCATCAACATCTATGTGTGTGATTTGACAATTTGACATTAATGTTTATGTTGTCTGGTGCAGATGACCAGCCGGATGTCAGTGTGGTGCTGTCAGCGTACAGCCAGCAGGGGGATCCCTCTCTGTATCAGGTGTACTACACCGGCCTGAAGAACTTCATCGAGTCCGTGCTGGACTGTCACCGAGCAGAGCTGTCCCAGCTCTTCTACCCTCTGTTCGTTCACATGTACCTGGAGCTGGTCTACAACAACCATGAGACTAAAGCAAAGGCTTTCTTTGAGAAGTAAGCAGCAGATCTTGTTTACGTTGTGGAATTAATCAGAGATGACATGATGATCATCATGTCATTTGATAATAATGCCCATTTTTATTCTGTAAATCTAAACACTGGACTCTTCAGTAGTGGCTTAACCAGTTCGTTTCCTGTGTGCTGATAGGTTCAGCGGCGATCAGGAGTGTTACTATCAGGATGACCTGCAAATTCTCTGCGGCCTCACTAAGAAAGAGCACCTGAAGGGGAACGAGGCGCTGCTGGACTTCCGTACCAGCCGTTTCGTGCTGCGCATTTCTCGAGACTCGTACCAGCTGCTCAAGAGACACTTGCAGGAAAGGCATAATAACCAGATATGGAACATCATTCAGGAGCACTTGTACATCGACATCTTTGACGGTATGCCACGCAGCAAGAGCCAGATCGACAGCATGTCCGGCAGTTTTGCGGGAGAGACCAGACGAGAAGTCAATAAAGCCAAGGTTAGATATGTTTCCGAATGGAAAATATACAGTTCAAAAGTTTGAGATAAGTGAGTTTTTTTTTTTTTTATGTTTTTGAAAGAACTCTTTCCTGCTCATCAAAAAATACAGTAAAACAGTCAAATAAAGCTGAATTTTCAACATTACTCCAGTCTTTAGTGTCACATGATCCTTCAGAAGTCATTCTAACATGCTGATTTGCTGCTCAAGAAAATATTAAAAATATTATCAGTGTTGAAAACAGTTGTGCAGCTTAATATTTTTGTGGAAACCGTGATTTTCTTTTCCAGAAAGTTCAAAAGAACAATAGTTATTTGAAGTAAGAATATTTTGTACAAATAAATGTATTATTTTCTGTAAAAAAAAAAAAATCATTTGAAAGCTAGTGTATTAGGGGTGTTTTGTAATATCATTAAGTTACTCGATGGCATCATAATGAGAAAGTTTGATCTTTGAGGAAATTATGAGGAAAGGCATTTAAAGTGATTTATAAAATCATCTCATAATTGCAGTCTCTTGAATTGAAATCATCTCTGATTTGAAAATGATTGTGTGTTTTAATGATGTATGTTTTGTTTCTAATGGTACCAGGTATTCTACGGGCTGCTAAAGGAGCCAGAGATTGAGGTCCCGTTAGATGATGAAGACGATGAAGCAGAAAATGAGGAAGGGAAGCCCAAGAAGAAGAAAACAAAAAAGGACAGTATGGGCTCCAAGAGTAAGAAACAAGACCCCAATGCTCCTCAACAGAACAGGTATGACAGATGATCAGTATTCAGCTACTATGAAAAACCCATTTCATTCAGATTGAATATACTTGCACATTACCGTTTCAGAAGTTTGGGGTGAGTACTTTTTTTTGGGGGGGGGGGTTTATTCATAAAGGACACCTTAAATTGATCAAAAGTGACAGTGAAAACGTTTTCATTGTTACAAACAATTTCTATTTTAAATAAATTATTTGAATCTTTCGATTCATCAAAGAATACAGAAAAAATTTATCATGGTTTACATGAAATTATTAAGCAGCACAACTGTTTTCAGCATTGATAATAATAATAAATGTTTGTTGTTTATAAATCAGAATCATTAAATGATTTCTGAAGGATCATGTGACTGAAGACTGGAGTAATGGTAATTCAGCTTTGCATCACTGAAATAAATTCAATTTTAAAATATATTAAATAGAAAACAGTTACTTTAAAATAGTGCGGTCTAATGATTAATCGCGATTAATCGCATCCAAAATAAAAGTTTTTGTTTACATAATATATGTATGTGTACTGTGTATATTATGTATATATAAATACACACACATACAGTATATATTTTGAAAATATTTACATGTATATACATTTATATTTATATGTTATTACATTTCATATTATATATAAATATATTTAATATATAAACATATATTTTTCTTAAATATATACATGCTTGTGTTTGTATTTATATAAACATAATAAATATACACAGTACACACTCATATATTATGTAAACAAAAACTTTTCTTTTGGATGCGATTAATCGCGATTAATCGTTTGACAGCACTACTTTAAATCCATTTAAAAACAGACTTGTTTCAGAGACATTATAAAATCTTACCAACCCCAAACTTTTGAAAGGTAGTGTGTATTGGACATGTTTTCTTTTCATTAGAATTTAGATGATGCTTAGAAAAGATTTGAAACTGGATGTATAGTTTCATAATCTGCTATTCTTTTCTCTGTCTGACAGGATCCCTCTGCCGGAGCTGAAGGACTCAGACAAACTGGACAAGATCATGTACATGAAGGAGAGCACCAAAAGAATCCGGCTCGGCCCGGAGAACCTGCCTTCCATTTGCTTTTATTCATTCCTCAATGCCTACCAGGTTGGCAGTGTTTTTGTTGATGTTTAGTGTTGCTTGACTTCACAAATGCTTATTGTGGGTTGTCGCTCAGGGTTTGACGGCAGTAGACTTCACTGATGACTCCAGTCTGTTAGCGGGAGGGTTTGCCGACTCCACAGTCCGCGTATGGAGCGCCACACCTAAAAAACTACGCAAGGTCAAATCTGCAGCAGGTATGTATCTCCATAATCACTATTTGATATCTCACCTTTATTTCAAGCTTTAAAAACAACCCCAAATTTTCCACTTCTGGACCTCAGTGTAAGCAATGTATGATTTCAATTATGCTGTCCGATTCTCTAGAACTGAATCTGATTGATAAAGAGTCTGATGACGTTCTGGAGAGGATCATGGATGAGAAGACGGCCAGTGAGTCGAAGAACCTCTACGGTCACAGCGGGCCGGTGTACGGTGTCAGCTTCAGTCCAGACAGGTATCAGACGTGTCCTCTAAAGTATCTCTAAGTAAAACAAGATAACAGGGAAGGTGTGTAAGCATAAAAACAGCCAATCAATTGCTATGCTATTGACTAAACATGTTTTGCATGATTCGTTACCTTCCTGCCGTTTTGAAGCGTTCCGCAGCAGATCTGACAGTGTGGTTTAATATCTCTGTGTCTCTCAGGAACTATCTGTTGTCCAGTTCTGAGGACGGTACAGTCAGACTGTGGAGCCTGCAAACGTTTACGTGTCTCGTCGGGTATAAAGGACATAACTATCCAGTGTGGGACACTCACTTCTCACCCTTTGGTTATTACTTTGTGTCTGGAGGACATGACAGAGTAGCACGGTACAGTAGATTCTCATTATTGTAATGCTGTTATTAATTAAATCAACATATATTTATGATTATATGTTTTATTTAACTGTTTTTAATACATTTATGACAATGTGGGTTTATTTAAAGGGGTCATGTGATGCTATTTTAAAGATCATTATTTGGTGTAGCAGAATATGTTGACATGCTTTAATGTTCAAAAAACACATTATTTTTCAAATACTGTTCATTATTGTAGGTCCTCTATGCCCCGCCTCTCTCAAACACATCGTTTTCAACAAAGCCCCCTCTTTGACAAGCGCAGTCTGCTCTGATTGGCCAGCTGGCCCAGTGCATTGTGATTGGCCGAACACCACAAGCACAAGTCGGAAACGTAACGCCCCTTACCATAATCGCATTGCTTTCGCACTAAAATACACAGCGTCTCCCTGACATGGCTGCATCAACACTACTGCTGTTCCTGAAACCACGCCTTCTTTCTTTGCGTGCACATTTGGGCGGCATTATGCTAATATTTCCATATAGTGACGTAGATATGTGGGGGCGTGTTAGAACGAGCCGTTTTAGGTAGGCGTGGTTGACTCTTAACTTTTATAAAGAATATCTCTTTGGATTTGAGACTTTAGTCTTTGCAACTTTACAGATCTTCTTTATGCACCAAGAGCTTGTATCACTCCAAAGAGAAAGGAAAACTTGAAATCGCATCATATGACCCCTTTAAATTAGCGTATACAAATAATGTAAATGATAATATATGTATGTGTGTGTGTGTGTGTGTGTGTGTATTAAATGAGTACCCAGAAAAGCGCTATATAAATGTAAATAATTATATATATTCATATTTTCTTTAAGTAAAATTCCCCCACCCCCACCCAAATAGTGTGGCATTATATGATTATCATATAGCTTGTTTCCAAATCTGGTTATGAAGAGACCCATCTTTGAATGAAAAGATATTGCAAATGTTTTGAAGACCTTAATCAAATAGGATATCTTTCTTTGATTCCCAGCCTCTGGGCGACAGATCATTACCAGCCCTTGCGGATATTTGCTGGGCATCTAGCTGACGTCACCTGCACGCGATTCCACCCCAACTCTAACTATGTGGTTACAGGCTCGACCGACCGCACTATACGCCTCTGGGATGTCCTGAATGGAAACTGTGTCCGCTTTTTCACAGGTCACAAGGTATTGAAAGCTTCCAAAGGAGACTGAATGAAATGAGCACTTGACAGGAAGTCCCATTCGTTTAATTTGTATTTGAATTAGCGTTGCATCACTGACTACGTTTACATGGAGTACATCTAATTATTTACCTTATTCTGAATAAGACAATATTACGATTAAGGTTTTTACATGAGTTGCTTTTAGAATATTCCTTTCATGTTCCCGTTTTACATGTTATAGTACATAGTTCGATTAATGGCACACGCACGTCATTACGTCACCACGCGATGTCCCCTCCAGAATTTCACGTATAAACATATAGTTCGTCTTCATTATGATGCCATACACAGTTTTGGGTGTTTCGTTATTAATTTACTGAAAGCTTCAAGTGCAGTTCATTATTTGTCATGCTATGCATGCAAACAGACGACGGCGTTGTTGAAGCCATTCTTTTGTTTGCCGTCAAACGGTTGACCACTGCCGTGTGTGTATCCTGTCGCAAAATGCGGCGAAAAGTCCTACACGAGGGTAATAATGTGATTAAGGTGTACATGTATTTACTGCACTTCCATAATCTGACTAAAATAGGAATACTCCACATGTCTTAATTCGATTAGTGTTTACTTCGATTATGACTTTAGCCGGATTAAGGTAATCAAAAATCTCTGTTTACATGGTAGATTCTTAATAAGAGTATTGTCTTAATCGTATTAAAATCGGAGTATTGTTGCCCATGTAAACGTACTGACTGTCTCCGTGACATTCTTTCTTTATTCATTTTCTCCCTCTCAGTGTTATTTATGTAGCCTTAGTATTTATTAATATTATGATTTTTTTTGTTTTAATTTTAGTTTTAATAATTTGTTTGTATTTCTGTTTTAGTCATTTTAGTACTTCAGCTTAAACATATTGTATTTCAATTAGTTGCCAAGGGAATATTACTCATTTTCTAATTAAGTTTTTATTCTAATTTATATATTTTATTTCAGCTGCTGTTCAAAACACTGATCCTTGTCATGCCATTCAAAGCCTTCACTAACAAACCTGCTTAACTTTTTTTTTTATGTCCATCTCATTTGTAATTTATTACCCAATGGCCTTTTTATAAGCTTATTTTTTCCATATACAGAGTCATATGAGTAATACTGTAGTAAAAAATGATAATGTTTGTTTTCAGGGCCCCATCCATTCTCTGGCATTCTCACCCAATGGAAAGTTCCTGGCATCTGGATCCACAGACGGGAGAGTTTTACTATGGGATATTGGACATGGACTGATGATCGGAGAGCTGAAGGGTCACACAGACACAATTTATGCCCTCAAGTTCAGCAGAGATGGAGAAATCCTCGCATCAGGTCAGCACACAATCTGCTGAATGCCTTCTGTCATCTGATTGATAGTTCGTTTGCTTTTTATTTAGTAAGTCAGAGGCATTTTAGTATAATTCTAAATACGTCCCATTTTATGTCGTGGTATGAGTCTTTTGCTTGGGTTTACTTGATAATCCATACATCATTCTTTAAAAATAAATCATGTTAAAATGTATGAAAAATGATACATCAGGCTTTTAAGAAACATTTATTGTATTGTATTGCATTGCATTACGAGATCGGTCTTCTGATTAGTCAAGTTATCCCGACTCATAGCGCAAAGTCACATGACTTTTTCAATGTGCATGGTGGAATTTATTTGGTAAATGTGTTTCCATCGTAGTTTATGCACATTTTTTCTTATCGGATAAAAAGTTTATGCTACTCAATTGTGCGCTTAAGTTTTTTATGCACATTTTTAGAATTTATGCGCGTCTTGGCGCATAAATCCAGTGGGGTTTTTTTTAATGCGATATTCCAAAATGTGCATAAAAATTGGTGGATGGAAACATAGCTATTGATTTACAGGATATCAGAATTTCATCTTTCAAAATATGCAAATTGCATATTTTTGCTCATTTTGAGCTACTGAAAAAAGTTTTTCCTCAAGTATGAGCTCCATATTCTTCTATATCGTAATAGATTAAAGGTCCCATATTTTACACCTTTCTGGAGTTTTATTTTAAGTCTTGATATCCTTAAGAATATATATTTGCGGTATAAGATCCAAAAACCATCTCAATATATTTTTACAGCTCCTCTCTCAGGAGCTCTGCTGAGAACAGGTAGATTTTGGCCTTTCTAATTAATATCCATGAACCTCTCTTCTGATTGGCCTGTTGTTTTCTGAGTGACGCACGGCCAGGCCAACCACAGGTAACTAGGGTCAGCCGACATCACAGCGCTAGCTGGAGGCAGCAAAACAAAGGGGAAACGGGTAGGGGCCCATTCAAACCAGCGCAGATTCGGCTACATAAGGAGCTTAAAATATCATCTTGTTGTGATGTTGGGTGCCAGAATCGACGTAATACAGCCTCAAATGAGAAATTTGATCACATATCTGCTGCCACTGCCAGACAAAAAACTGACGAAAGCTGTGGTTAAACGCGATAAAACGAGCAGACTGAACAGAAACAATCATCAAAAATGCTCACGTTTGCAGCGCACACTTCTTATCAGAAAAAGTTCAATAAAATATTGTCTTTTGTTGTCATGGGCGCGTCAACCGATTTCATGCCATATGTCTATGTTTCTTGCATCTCACGACTATGTCGTGTATGAAATAATGTCTGAGTGCATGTGTGTAAAACAACAAACTGACGACTTGTATATGATCATTTGTAATTGTATATACATTGTTGTGATTAATTGTGGCTGGAACAATAATGTAGCTGAAAAAATAGTTTCCTGCTGAAATTGAAATGTATATACATCTTCATCATGACTAGATAGACACGGTGAGTTTGTCTTTACTATACAGGTTAGATGTGATCCACCTCATAGTAACAATCCTGTCAGTCAGATCGTCCATCCTTTGAGTGAGAGTGTAACGTTACAGGTCGGCCGATCTGGTTTCGTGGTTAAAGTTAACCTTTACGACATGTTTCCGTGTTGTTGTTGCTCAGCAATGGCATGGACGCACTGTTGTCTGGTGGTTTGGCAAAAGGAGAGTGGTACTGTGGGCAGTGCTCGGGGTGGTGACTGAAGGCGGTGACGGTGTAGTTTTGACGTCAACTTTTTACGGAAGTCACAACGGTTCGTGAACAATCACAGCTACTTTATGCAGGCTGTGTGCATTTTACTGACTGTTTTGAAACTTGAAGACCTCAGTTATCATGAAAAAAAGCCAGGAAATTTCAGTTTTGTCAATATGGGACCTTGAAGTATAAAAGCCTTTGTATCAAATATTTACAAAAATACAGAATACAGCAGGTTTTTAACCCCTTTTTTTTTGTCTGAAGGTTCAATAAACGGTTTCATTTAAGAAAAATAGATTTTTGCACTATTGTTTCACATGTCAGTCTTTACAGGTTTAATAAAAGTCAACTTGAAATTCTGTGTTTTGCTCCAGGCTCTATGGATAACACCGTTCGGCTATGGGACTCCATGAAGGCTTTCGATGACATGGAGACCGACGACTTCACCGCAGCGACGGGCCACATTCCCCTGCCGGATAACTCCCAGGAGCTGCTGCTTGGGATGTATCACAGCAAATCCACACCTGTCACCCACCTTCATTTCACCAGACGCAACCTGCTACTGGCCGCAGGCGCGTACAACTCCCAGTGACTGGGTATTGAGGACAATGACTTTGCGTAGCTGTGTTTGTTTTTCATGAACGGTGCATATTATTTAAAGATTACTGCTCATCCTAACATGTGAAATAGGTTCAAGCGAAGTAAAAGACATCAAACACGGAGCATACATGAGCTACCTGGGAGCAGCCACCAATACCTCTCGCATCGTTCAGATGCTGATCCTAGATCAGATTTTACACCTCATGCTCACGAGAAGCTCGTTTCTTTTTCTCATCGATAGCATCACTGCCATGCTTGTTTTCAAGGCCCTCAATGTCTCACAATGATGTGGCTGGTCTCCTTTTGTCTTTGTAAAGGAACTTTTCCAATTCAGAAACTGGTTATTAATCTTTGAAATGTGTTGCATATGAACACTCTTCTCCATTTCTGTACAAATTGTAATACTAGTGCCTAAAATTGTAAATAAAACAAGTTTTCTACACAATGTCTGTTTGGTACAAGTGATCTTTTTTTATTCTTTACATAGTTAAACTGAAGTGATGAGGTCAAAACAAGGACATCCAGCTTCCCGCACCCCTAGTTTCATCACGAAACATCCTAAACACAGAAGAAAAAGAGTTGGAATTAAACTTTTGGAAATATACATACATTTTGGAAAAGTTCAATTTAGGCAGCACTTACTATAAATTAACTTGATTTCACAGCCTTTTGCTTCTTGGGCTTCAATTTGAAGAAGAGGATGATGGCAGCAATACTGGTGTATGTGGCCAACACACACTGAAGTCAAGGGAAAAACAGTCTGCTTTACTTAAATACTTAATGTAGTGGAAAATACAAAGGCAATGCTTACTTGAGTTTAATTGCATAGTAATGGCAGAATTTGCATTATTCGAGTGTAATTCAACTTACATTCCTCCTGCCTGTGATTGTGTATGAATTGAAGTACTTGGCGATGCCAGTGAACTGGTGCTGAGTTCCTGCGTCGTGTCCTCCCATGATTTCTGTGAGCAAACTGTTGATAGACATATTCATAAATGAAAATAAATACATTCAACGTTGCGCATATTTTTCATAAATACGTAAGGTCACGCAAAACGCATAAAGGACAACACTGCTTATTGGAACAATGACAGTTTATTTTCTTCTGAAATATAGTTGTAGAACGAGAGTTTATAGGACATTTCAATAATGTTTACAATGCAAAGATGTTCAATATTATAATGTGTACGTTATATTAGCTCCTCAGTCCGTTTGCTAAACCTTAAGCGCCTTTATGGTAAATCAATGCGACCTGCGGGCTTTACTGAGCAGTATATATTCGCTTTGCAAATAATATAAAAACAGCATCGATTTCTAAAACTCGCTGAATATAAGGCATTTCTATTAAAATGTGAAACGTGACTTACCAAGCGAACTGGTGCCCTTCAACGGAGTAGCCGGAAAGTGAATGATTTAAGGAAATCCCGCCCTCGCGGTGATAGCCTGAATGAACAGCAGTCATTGGATTACGATCACGTCAATCACTTTTTACACTAAAACAATAGGTTCGCAGAGACGTCAATCTAATTTCCCCGTCATTCTATTGGTTGAGTCTTTTCTCTGCGGTGTAATCTTAAGTCCCGCCTCTCAGTGTTTACGTCCGGGTCGTACAGAACGCACGCTTCTGAGGAACATGATGTGAGATTTACTTACACAGAGAGTTTTACATTGAGCTACGCAACGTTTTATAGCGTAAGTAAAAATAATTCGGTTTTTTACCTCTAGAGGGTTTTTACTGGCACATGTTGCGTGTTTAAATGTAAAGAATGTGTTGATTAAACGTTGTATAATAGTATATGTTGTGTTTCTAATGTGTCCATGCCTGCAGTTTTGTAAAGACATGTGGGCAGATGTTAGACAAGGCAAGGATTCTTGTCTAAAAGACTCTATGTTTTATGCGTTTGTTTCTTTATTGGAATTCATTAGAGCCTTTATATTTAGGTACGTTACATTGTGAAGAATGGCGTCTATGGAGGAAGATTTTCCTCGTGGTGGGACAGAGAAGAAGACCACCGAGTCCAAAAATGTTAAGGCACGAGACGTGGACAATCTTTTTGAAGTAAGATGATGATAATGATGGTAGTGAGCAGTGTTGGGGAAAGTTACTTTTAAAAGTAATGCATTACAATATTGCGTTACTCCTTTAAAAAAAGTAACTAATTACGTTACTTAGTTACTTTTTATGGAAAGTAATGCGTTACATTACTTTTGCGTTACTTTCGCGTTACTTTTTAAATATAAGCAGGGCTTGATTGTTTTTAATATAAGAAGTTCTATTTATAGCAAATGTAAAAGCCCTTACACACCAAAAAGTGTAATGAATAAACCTCAGGCTGAAGCAAAAGTAAATTCACGTCTGTACAGTAGAACGCAGAAGAAGGAACACTCTTCAGCAATAAATAAAACAATGAAGCACAATTGTTAGTTTATCTAAATTAGTATGGTTGAGCTGGATCATCAAAGGTCAGCAGCAAAGACATTGGTTAATAAAATGGGATTAGAT
>NW_015507307.1:30525-50624 GCF_001515645.1 Sinocyclocheilus grahami | reverse complement strand
ACAACTCCTCTGTACTCCCGATTTCTCCCAATATGGGGACAGGAGGCTTGTCAGTCAATAAATGGGAAAACGTAACTCAGATATTTTCTTGTAAATTAAAAAATTGTGTTACTTTACTAGTTACTTGACAAAAGTAATCCAATTACGTAACTCGCGTTACTTGTAATGAGTTACCCCCAACACTGGTAGTGACTACAACAGTGCTTTTAATTAAGATCAATGTGCTGCCTTCACATCTGCTATGAGAGTAATGTGTGCATGTATGTAATGTTTTTCAGACACGTGAAACAGTGGTTACAAAGAAGAGAAAGGTCGCGCGACAGGATGAAAAGCAAAAAACAAAAGAACAGAAAGTGGAAAGAGGGGATTTAAAACTTAATACTTCTACCACTGTGGAAATTCTTCATTTACGGGTATGTATATCCATATGAGATATTTGTCATTTGCAATATTGAGTTAAAATACACTCTTTGGATGGAAACAGCTACTGTGTGTGTGTGTGTGTGTGTGTGTGTGTGTATAAACACAGTAGCTATGTTTCCATCCAAAGTTACAAATTAAACTTATGCGCAAAATTGGAATGTCGCATAAAACATTTGCGAATAAAGCACCGTTTCCATCCAGTGAGTTGAAGAGAACAAAATCGTCACTTCCTGATTAACTTTTGTCAAATATCATGATGAACAATTGTATTTGCTGCTGTAGAAGGCACTGTATATAACACTTTTTGTATACAATAAATTACGAGCTTCAGAGCATGCAGACAAACTGTGGTCATGTTATCTTATTTTCGGAATTTGCTATTTGGGAACGCAGTTTTTGGAGTTAATTATAACAAAGCACTTTGACGAGACTTTGCTCAAGCATATTTGAATGACAAAACTAGCATTTCAGATGCTGTGCAATGAGATCGGTCCGTTGGTTGGTCCAGTTTTATCCCATTGCAAAGTCACGTGTCTTTTTTGATGTGCGTTAAGGAATTTATTCGGTAAAAGGGGTTCCATCATAGTTTATGCGTATGTTTACCGGATAAGTAATTGATCCTACGTAGTTGAGCCATACGTTTTTTTTAATGCACATTTTTAGAATTTATGCGCATCTTGGCGTTTCCATCCAGTGTTTTTTTTTATGCAATATCCCAAAATGCGCATAAAAATAGGTGGATGGAAACAATAACACTAGTATTAGTAGGAGCTTGTTTCTAAACGAGGGACTACATCTGTAGCATGGACATGCGTTTTTAAGCACTGCAGTTTTAAAACAACCGATTTTAAGCCATTGAAACACAAACAACAGAGCTATATGTGTGTGCCGTCTCTGTTTCTGTGTGAGAGGAGCATGCATTTTTTTGCTGCTTTATTGCCTTTGAACGATTACATAAACACACTTATATGCGTCCGAATCCCTGTCTTTGCAAGTATCCTCATAAACACAGTGATTTAGGTCTTAAGAGAGAGTAAACAGCTGAAAAAGAAAACGCATATGTAACAGTATATTGGATCCGGACTTCGGTCTTAAAGGGGGAAGCTGTCCAATATAGTATCGAGATAGACTAATTAATTTACACAATGTATGTAGCATTTCTTATTTATTGTAGTTTTTTGTCCTATTTCTTGCAATTACTTTCTTATCCTTATTTAAAGCTGCAGTCCGTAACTTTTTTTGGTTAAAAATTATCCGAAATCAATATTTGAGCAAGTACATAACCAGCCAGTGTTCAAAACTATCGCCTTACTTTAGCCCGATTCACAACGGTTAGCTTATAATAATGTTTTCTAATTTGAGTGGTACGGGTAAGTTTTCGCGGGAAATTCGAGCATGGCACTGCGTCATTACGTCACGTCTGTAAACATAAAGAAGTTGTCCCGGCTACTAGGCTATCGCATGTGAGGATCCTGCAGGTGGCCGATCGTTTATAGCCTTTTCTCACAGCAGCTGGAATAATTAAATGTATCATTTTGATGGCCGATTGTAATCCATAAAGGATTGTGTTTATGAAACACATGTGAATGAAATTCAGTTATATTCCAGTTATAAATGTGCTTCTGATTACAGATAGCCTGAGATTACAAAGATTTGTATTTTAAAGAAAACCAGTTCGAAGGGAGCATAACTTGCTTTTTTGGGTTAAAAGAATTTCTGAATCTAAAATTCGAAGAGTATGAGGTTTTCAAACAGAGATGGCGACAAAGAGGCAAAACTTACGGACTGCAGCTTTAATCACTGACTTTATTTATCTTTAATGGGCTTGTATTAGTTTGATATTGACATTGGTGACAAGCATTATGAAAATTCTATGGAATCAAAGATTTTAATATCATAACCTTTTTAAAAGAAAAAAATAACTATATCATTATTTATGATATAAAATTAGTCATATCGTGATATAAGATTTTGGTTATATCGCCCACCCCTAGAAATGACAGGCTTAAAACCATTTTTATTTGACTAGTGTTCTAATAATTTTGTCCACCACTGTATATGTATATATTTATTTATTTATTTATTTATTATTTATTTATTTTTGAAACAAACACAAGAATTGAGTCATGCCACTGACCTTGTATTTGATTTCTCTGGCACTCTGGTTTCTCTGTCTAGAATCTGAAGATTGGCACTCTGATGCTGGGTTGTGTGAAGGAAGTGTCGGACTTTGAGGCGGTAGTTGGTTTTTCCAGCGGTCTTGTTGGTTACCTGCCAATCTGCAACATTTGTGACTCCTATACCAGTATTCTTAAGGACAACCTGGACTCTGAAGACAGTTTAAAGGTACCACAGCTGCATAAGGAATGAACATGTAAAGCTGTATGTGAATGTTGTCATTAAAGGATGCATTTTGTTTGTGTTTGTCTACTCTTCACAGGAAGTTGTCCCTCTCCCACAACTGCTTACTCCTGGAATGCTGATCAGATGCGTTGTGTCGTCTCTCGACTCCATTAAGGAGGGTCATACTAGTCTTAAAGTGTCAATCAACCCTAAAGGGGTTAACAAGGTGTTGAGTTCAGGTTCTTTGAAACCTGGAATGGTGAGTTTGCAAACTTTTATGTATTATATTCAATTTATATATATTTATTTTTTTTATTATTATATTCAAGTAGACAATTGTATCAAAATGACCTGGGTGATATATTGAATATTTATGATACGTTCAGTGTTCTTTTGATACCGATATTAAAATGAAATAATTCAGTACTGTTTAGAATGCCGTTTTAGAGCATATACATATAATCAAATGGCTGGAAAATAACAAGTAAATTTTTTTTAGATGCAGTACTGGTCAAAAGTTTGGGGCCTGTTTTTTTAAAGGTTTTTTTTTAAAAATTTTATGAAGTCTGTTGCACATGTTTTCTATTTGAATATATTTTAAAATGTCATTTATTTCTGTGATGCAAAGCTGAATTTTCAGCATCATTACTCCATTCTTCAGTGTCACATGATCCTTCAGAAATCATTCTAATATGTGACCCTGGAGCACAAAACCAGTCTTAAGTCGCTGGGGTATATTTGTAGCAATAGCCAAAAATACATTGTATGGGTCAAAATGATCCATTTTTCTTTTATGCCAAAATCATTAGGACATTAAGTAAAGATCATGTTCCATTAAGATATTTTGTAAATTTCCTACCATAAATATTTTCAAACTTAATTTTTGATTAGTAACAAGCATTGCTAAGAACTTCATTTGGACAACTTTAAAGGCGATTTTCTCAATATTTAGATTTTTTTGCACCCTCAGATTCCAGATTTTCAAATAGTTGTATCTCGGCCATATTGTCCTATCATAACAAACCATACATCAATGGAAAGCTTAATTATTCAGCTTTCATATGATGTACAAATTAGGGTTGGGCAATGTCTACCAAATTGGCATCGGACGATGTCTACAGTGAAACATCGTGATGGACGATGACATAGGGGGCGGGGTTTAGGGGTCTGCCCGAAGCGTGAAACAAATAACGCGTCCTACGGAGCCACTTAAAGGTTAGCCGCTTGCTAGCGGTAACCTGTTGCATTACAGTACATGAAAGTTCACATTTAGATTTTTTTGCACCCTCAGATTCCAGATTTTCAAATAGTTGTATCTCGGCCATATTGTCCTATCATAACAAACCATACATCAATGGAAAGCTTAATTATTCAGCTTTCATATGATGTACAAATTAGGGTTGGGCAATGTCTACCAAATTGGCATCGGACGATGTCTACAGTGAAACATCGTGATGGACGATGACATAGGGGGCGGGTTTAGGGGTCTGCCCGAAGCGTGAAACAAATAACGCGTCCTACTTGATAGCGGTAACCTGTTGCATTACAGTACATGAAAGTTCACTTACCACATACACAGAGTAAGGAGAAATGTCTGATAGGACGATGGCGAATGATTTGCAGATCCTGATCACCAATGACAAACATCTAATCTTGTCAAATGCGTGGTAAGTACTGCCGCTCCATAGTATAGAGTCCTTGTGATCCCGAATCTCGAAAGTGAAGGTAAAATGAGAGCGCGCAATCGAAAGCGGTTTCAATAGCGGCTCCCTGATGTCCGCAATTTATATACAGTCTCCTATACTTACCCAACAATATAATTATGAGAAAAAGTATTCAAATATTTTTTTTTATCCTCCCATCCTCGTAGGCTATTTATTCCCTTTAGGGTTTCCGTAGTACACTTCATTTCCTTTCTGAACATGGAACTGGGATGCGGCGGATTGTGGGAGAGGGGGTGGTGGGGAAGGAATCACGATGTCAGCTTAACATCGTGATGTCTGTCAGCCATCGGTTTACGATGGCATCGTCTATCGGCCCAAACCTAGCCTAGAAAATGTACACTTATGTACACTTTATGTACACTTTATACAATTGGTAGTATGTATCACGCAGTTGTTGTTGAATCTTTTATGAGTAATTGTCACTTGTGAACTAAGATAAGACTGTTTTAACATTTTAGACACTGAGTGGTTGTGTGGAGAGTGTGGAAGATCACGGCTTCCTGGTTGACATCGGAATCAGTGGCACTAAAGCTTTCCTGCCCAAACAAAGCACTTCCTCAAAAAAAGGTATAAAATCGTGATGTCTGTCAGCCATCGGCGTTTTACGATGGCATCGTCTATCGGCCCAAACCTAGCCTAGAAAATGTACACTTATGACTGGTTTTGTGGTCCAGGGTCACATATTCTGATTTGATGCTCAAGAAACATTTCTTATTATTATCAATGCTGAAAAGGTGTGCTGCTTAATATTTTTGTGGAATTTGTGATGCTTTTTCCAGCATTCTTTAATAAATAGAAAGAACAGCATTTATTTGAAATAGAAATATTTTGAAACATATTTTTACTGTCAATTTTGATCAATTTGATGTGTCCTTGCTAAATAAAAATATTAATTCAAAAAGAATTTTTTTACTGAGCGTAACCCAAACTCTTAACATCGTGATGTCTGTCAGCCATCGGCGATTTACGATGGCATCGTCTATCGGCCCAAACCTAGCCTAGAAAATGTACACTTATGACTGGTTTTGTGGTCCAGGGTCACATATTCTGATTTGATGCTCAAGAAACATTTCTTATTATTATCAATGCTGAAAAGGTGTGCTGCTTAATATTTTTGTGGAATTTGTGATGCTTTTTCCAGCATTCTTTAATAAATAGAAAGAACAGCATTTATTTGAAATAGAAATATTTTGAAACATATTTTTACTGTCAATTTTGATCAATTTGATGTGTCCTTGCTAAATAAAAATATTAATTCAAAAAGAATTTTTTTACTGAGCGTAACCCAAACTTTTATACAATTGGTAGTATGTATCACGCAGTTGTTGTTGAATCTTTTATGAGTAATTGTCACTTGTGAACTAAGATAAGACTGTTTTAACATTTTAGACACTGAGTGGTTGTGTGGAGAGTGTGGAAGATCACGGCTTCCTGGTTGACATCGGAATCAGTGGCACTAAAGCTTTCCTGCCCAAACAAAGCACTTCCTCAAAAAAAGGTATAAAATCCGCCACAAATACAGCAACATAACATGCAGGGATTAAAGTTCCATCGCTACGATGGATTTCTGTCAGTTCATAAAGACAGTCACTTGCTTCATTCCTGAATGATTCAGCCGTTCGAACGAATCAATTGAATGAATGATTCAGTGATAAAATCAGTAAAAAAAAAAATTTTTAACTATGTGAAACTTTTTGTATGGTCATCTTGGCCAAGACTCCCTGGAAGAAGAGATTTATTTTAATCTCAATGGGACCTTCCTGGAAATTTTTTTTTTACTTTTTACTTTTACATTTTATTACATTAATAATAATAAAAGTTATGCAGGTTTGGAATGACAACAACATTGACGTAATTTCATTTTTGGATGAACTGTCCATGTCCTCTGATCAGGATAAAAGCGGTATTATGAATGCAAGTTTCCTGTTTATCTCAGATCTGAATGTGGGTCAGTACATGACGGTCCTGATAGAGGAAGTCAAGAACGATGGACGTGTGGTGCGTCTGTCCCAGGATCCCCAGGCTCTTGGAAAGGCCTGTGCAGAGACTCAGCAAGGATGGACTCTAGACACACTCCTGCCGGGACTTCTGATCCGGGGGCACATCAAGAGGGTAAGTCAGCTGCACATAGACATAAAATATAATAATGTCGATGTTAAAATACTTCCTCCTATCCCAGTTTAATATGCAGAAACAACTGTAAGTCACTGTAAGCCGTTTGAATTCCCTTTTAAGATCATTTCAAGTGTTCTAGGTCAATCGTTTTGAGATGTTGACGTTGTCTGCTGATGTTTTGTCATGCCAGGTTACTCCTCATGGGCTTATCGTGACGTATCTTTCATCTTTTACTGGAATGGTTGACTTTCTGCACCTTGATGAGGACAAAGCATCTACCTACAACACAGGAGATGAGGTATGAGTCAAAAGACCATAGAAATAGTGTTTCAGTGAGTATATATATAATTTTCAGCTTTATATATATTTATAAAGCTGAAATAAAATCAGGGTTTATGTGGGTACTAGCCCTTACACAAATGAAGGACTTAAAGTCTTAAATCAGACCAGAAAGTCTTAAATTATAAAGTTATGGCATTAAGTGCTGCATGCTCTGCAAAAAGCAGTATCTACCTCAGTACTTTGATCTTGTATTCCAATACAAATATCCTTAAGTCAAGATACATTTACTTGCAAAATGAAGATGCAAAGTCTTGTTTTCTGAAAAAGTGAACTAAATTGAGTTTGTTTAAAATGAGAACAAATATCTGTCAATGGGGATTGCAGACTTTTTTCTCTTTTGAATTAACCTCATTGGCAGATATTTGTTTATATTTTTAAAAATAAATAATAAAAAAGTGTTGCTAATACAACTTTAAAATTTCTTTACATTGTCCTTAAAAGGTCTTTAAAAAGCCTCAAATAAAATATGCAGAAACTGTAAAATATAAATATTAGATCTAAAATGTTTACTTGTTTCAGTTAGTCAAGGCAACGTTTCTAATTTTTGATTAGTTTAAGTTAAACCACTGAAAATAATAATTAAAAGAAGTACTAAAACTAAAGCTGAAATAAAAAATAATTATATCCTGAATAGTAATATTTAAAATAAACAACAACGAATAAAAGCGCAAAACGAAATGACAAATCATTAACTAAAATGAAAACTAAAGTTTTTATTTCTACACTTTCAAAGTATAATAATACTAAAATAACACTGATTCTCAGTCACTGATGAAGTTCTTTCTTCCGGCTCTGTCTCAGGTCCTGGCGCGGGTTCTGTATGTGGAGCCATCCACGCGGCATGTGGGTCTGTCCCTGCGCAGGCATCTCCTGCCACCAGGCGGCGCTGTGCTGGATGACATCTCGAGTGAGCGGGTGAGTGAGGTGGTGCAGGGCTGTAAGATGTCTGCTTTGCACCATCACTCTGGAGCCTTGATGAAGATGCCTGATGGGACCGCAGCCTTTGTGCATGTGAGTACAAAGCCAGTCTTGACACAGATGTACTACACACATGCACACTAATCTGAGAGTTTTATTTCCATTATACATGTAGAAAAACCTCACGAAGGAGGCAAAAGAAGAATTCAACCCAAACCGCTTGCTGACCCAGCCTAAGCACACTCTGAGAATCATAGATTACAGTCCTATGGAGCGAATGCACATGGGCACACTGCGCAGGTTGGTTGCTAGGCTGCTGTTATGTGGTTGCTAGGGCGTTCTGGGTTCCCAGTTTATTTTATATTTTGTTGTTTTTGTTTTATAGGAGCACTGTTCAAACCGAGTTGTTCAGATATCAAGACATCAAAGTGGGACAAATTGTTGAGGTGGGCAACTGTGTTATATAGCACGAAATATAAATGGATTTGTAGGAAATGTCACACAAAAGAATAAATGTGCTTGTGGTCAAATGCTTCCTGTGGGTTTTAGGGTACAGTTACGGATTTGCAGAAACATGGTGCGTACGTGAGGATAACGAACCACATCAAAGGATTGATCCCCAAAATTCACCTGGCCGATGTTGTCTTAAAGAACCCAGAGAAGTTGTTCACTAATGGACTGAAGGTCAAGTGCAGGGTGAGGATGTTAAAGTCATGCACTGTTTTTTTTGGGTCAGTGAAAAATAAGCATGTCCAAGATGATGAAAGTATTGTAAAAGTAGTAATAATTAGTCTAGCAGTTTTTTGGGGTTACTCCATTTTTTTTAAATCTTCACATGACTCATACAATGAAATGGCTGTCTACACGCTACAAAAAATATAGTTTTTTTGTTTTTGTTTTATTTTTCTCCTTTAATGCATTCTTGAGTTTTAAAAAAATACGATGTAAAATTTAAACCTGTTTTGATTATTTGAAACAAATAGATAATGCCAAAGTGTTTTATTGTTGAATTTATTTATTTTATTTTTCCCAAATTTTGTACTCTCTTGGCATTTGACATCTCTCTCTCCCCTTGAACGCAGTCTTGTGTTTCACTGACAATGCATTTGTAACCTTTCTTCTTATTAATTTAACATGGGTTTTGTTTAGGTGTTGTCATTGGACGCTCAGCAGAAGAAGTTGTGCCTGACCAGGAAGAAGGCCCTTGTTGAGTCCACACTCCCTCTCTTCCTGTCCTACGCTGATGCCAGGGTGGGCCGCGTCTCCCACGGCTTCATCGTGTGTGTGAAGGACTTTGGCTGCATTGTTCGTTTCTATGAAGATGTGAAGGGTCTGGTTCCTAAGCCGGAACTGTCCACAGAGTATGTGGCTAATCCAGAAGAGCTCTTCTTCGTTGGCCAGGTCAGAGAGGAGCAATACTTAAAAACTGTCAAATGCATCTAGTTAAAAATTGTTACACTACTGTTAAAACAATTTGGGGTCAGTACGATAAAAAAAAAAGAATACTTTTATTCAGCAAGGATGCATTAAATTATAAAAAAGGACATTAAAGGTTTTACTAGGGCTGCACGATTACGACAAAAATCATAATTGTCGATTATTCCCTTGAAATTGTAATTGCGATTATTAATTACGATTATCACAATTTACAATGAATGATGTTTATACCATTGTTTGATGCAACTGCATGCCGTATTTTTATTTGAAAATAAACAAGCTCAAAACACTCTAACTGAAAAACTTTGTGCTTTTCTATAGTATTAAGCCTCAAATGTCAACTGTACATCGGATTGGTTTCTTTAAATTATAAAAAAAAGTAAAAATATGAATGGTATTATAGTGTTATACTAAAATTAAATCAATGGAAAAACCCTTAAAGATAACATGTAGAAAGAAAGAAAAACGCATCTTAAGCACGCAGAATAACATAAGTGGACTTTGAACGATTACATAATTACAATTATGGCATCCATAATTGTAATCGCGATTAGAAATTCGATTAATTGTGCAGCCCTAGATTTTACATTGTTAAAGAAGATTTGTTCTTTTGAGCTTTCCATTCATTAAGCAGCACAACTTTTCAAAGTTGATAATGTCTCTTAAGCATGAAATCAGCATATTAGAATGATTTCTGAAGGATCATGATTGTTGTTTCCAAACAAGTTTGTCATATTTTCTAGTTTTATTTGTGGTACTATGAGCAAATGTGTAGGTGAGCTGATTTGTTCAAATGTTTAATGTTCCAATGTCTGAATGATATATACGCTATTGTTCGAATGTTTGGGATCAGTGATATTTAAAAAAAAAAGAATACTTTTATTCAGCAAGGATGCATTAAATTATAAAAAAGGACATTAAAGGTTTTACTAGGGCTGCACGATTACGACAAAAATCATAATTGTCGATTATTCCCTTGAAATTGTAATTGCGATTATTAATTACGATTATCACAATTTACAATGAATGATGTTTATACCATTGTTTGATGCAACTGCATGCCGTATTTTTATTTGAAAATAAACAAGCTCAAAACACTCTAACTGAAAAACTTTGTGCTTTTCTATAGTATTAAGCCTCAAATGTCAACTGTACATCGGATTGGTTTCTTTAAATTATAAAAAAAAGTAAAAATATGAATGGTATTATAGTGTTATACTAAAATTAAATCAATGGAAAAACCCTTAAAGATAACATGTAGAAAGAAAGAAAAACGCATCTTAAGCACGCAGAATAACATAAGTGGACTTTGAACGATTACATAATTACAATTATGGCATCCATAATTGTAATCGCGATTAGAAATTTGATTAATTGTGCAGCCCTAGATTTTACATTGTTAAAGAAGATTTGTTCTTTTGAGCTTTCCATTCATTAAGCAGCACAACTGTTTTCAAAGTTGATAATAATGTCTCTTAAGCATGAAATCAGCATATTAGAATGATTTCTGAAGGATCATGTGACACTGAAAACTGGAGTAATGATGCTGAAAATTACATTTAAATAAATGATATTTTAAAATGGAATAGTTAATATTTGACTATTACTGTGTGCATTTTTTATCAAATAAAGGCAGCTATGGTTAGCATAAAAGACTTCAAAAACCATTTGAAAAAAATCGAACTGTCTCTAAATTTGAATGATAGTGTATATTATATTGCTCGTGCACATTGTGTATTTTGTCAAATTTATTCCAGTCACACATTTCTGTGTCTCTTGAACGGTTTTGATCTTCAGTTCACACTAATTAACACTCTTTTGATTGTTTTCTGAAGGTTGTCCAGGCCAAAGTCTTGGATTGTGATGAAGAAAAAAAGACGCTACGTTTATCCTTCAGGGCCGTTACTGAGGGAGACGTAAAAGAGGCACAGACTGCCAAATTTGACTTTGTGGTTGGAAAGGTAATTTGACTGAAACAAGTTTTTATACTTACTTTTCAAAGCATGTGAAAAAAAAAAAGATACTTTTTGTAAACTTTTCTTTTATTGCTATTTCCCATTTAGACGGTTGAAGTAAAAGTGCGCCGCAAAGTCCTGGATGGTCTGGAGGTCTCCATTGTTCCTGAGGAGGTGCCAGCTTTCATACCCACAGTGCACCTCTCTGACCACGTGACCAACTGCCTTCCCCTGTGGATGGTGCTGGAGGAGGGCGACACCATCTCTAATATAATGTGTCTCAGCAAGACCAAGAAGAAGGGCATTGTATCCTCACACAGCCATTCTTGTCTTTGTTGTCAGTAAAAATAACTATTAAAATCTCTGACTGGCAAGTCAACTCACCTTTATTTATATAGCGCTTTATACAATACAGATGCTTTCAAAGCAGCTTTACAGTATTAAACAGGAAAATAGTGTCAATAATGCAAGAGGATGATAGTTAACACTCAGTTTTCCAATTAAAGTCAGTTGATTCAGTGACGTCATTGTCCTGGGCTGCGTTTCCCAAAAGCATCGTTGAAACCAATGGAGCCAAGATCAACTCTGGGAAACGCAGCCCAGCTCAGTTCAGTTTAAATATTATCTGTGCAATCAAGTCGACAAACTTCCACATCGTTCAGTTCTTCTTAACCTAGTTCTGTTCAGACTCTCACTAAGAAACCCCTGCTGAAGGCCTGTCTGGAGGACGACGGCATCCCCAAAAACTTCTCTGAGCTCCAGGTGGGGATGCAGATGGTCGGTTGGGTGAAAAACATCATGCCTTATGGAATCTTCGTCGATTTCCCGTATGAACTCTTCGGCCTCGCTCCTAAAGCTGTACGTCTTTGTTTTGGTCGTTTGGATGGGATTTAGTGTGAAATTGTACATTTTTGTGTAGATTTGATGTTGTGTTTCTGTCTCGTCGTAGGCCATGGGTGATCAGTTCATCACAGACACCTCAACTGTCTTTGACATCGGCCAGACGGTTGTTGCCAAAGTCACCAATTTGGATGAAAAGAAGAGCAGGTTTCTGGTCAGTCTGAGGGTGTCCGAATTGAGTCTCTCAGAGGAAGGGTCCCAAGCCAGACTGATCCAGGGTCTGAAGGAAAGGAAGGCCATCTTTGAGATGATGAATTGCAGAGGTATGAGCGTAGGCTCTGATGAATGACAAATGATAAAGTGTTTAACTTCTGTTTTCTCTTTAATCAAGATAACCAAATCTCTGTTGTCTCCAGGCGAGTCTGACGTTCTGCAGCAGCTCTCTGCTGTATCACTCGGAGATAAACTGAAGGTGACGGTGGGAGATAACATGGAGGATGGCTCAGTCGCACTGACCTCAGATCAGCTCAGTGAAGCCACTGTATTGGTCTCAAAGTACCACACAGAAGGTGAGGACTGCCTTCCTCTTAAAAATGTTTTTTTAATTAATTTTAAACTGTTACAACAAAACTCACATTGTCATGAGAACAACTTGTTTCTAGTTATATTAATGTCAACTTTTAGCCTTAAAGATCCCCTGAAGTGCCTTGAAACACGCAGCGTTATTCTATGTGGTGACATAATTTCACCTGAAACAGGAAGACATGGCGGGACATGTCGAGCAGCCCCGCCCCCTTTTTAGATTAGCCAATAGCGTTTTGTTTATATCTGCACGGGTCACTCAGAGCCGTTGAGCTCGGTAAAGAGCATATTAGAATGATTTCTGAAGGATCATGTGACACTGAAAACTGGAGTAATGATGCTGAAAATTACATTTAAATAAATTATATTTTAAAATGGAATAGTTAATATTTGACTATTACTGTGTGCATTTTTTATCAAATAAAGGCAGCTATGGTTAGCATAAAAGACTTCAAAAACCATTTGAAAAAAATCGAACTGTCTCTAAATTTGAATGATAGTGTATATTATATTGCTCGTGCACATTGTGTATTTTGTCAAATTTATTCCAGTCACACATTTCTGTGTCTCTTGAACGGTTTTGATCTTCAGTTCACACTAATTAACACTCTTTTGATTGTTTTCTGAAGGTTGTCCAGGCCAAAGTCTTGGATTGTGATGAAGAAAAAAAGACGCTACGTTTATCCTTCAGGGCCGTTACTGAGGGAGACGTAAAAGAGGCACAGACTGCCAAATTTGACTTTGTGGTTGGAAAGGTAATTTGACTGAAACAAGTTTTTATACTTACTTTTCAAAGCATGTGAAAAAAAAAAAGATACTTTTTGTAAACTTTTCTTTTATTGCTATTTCCCATTTAGACGGTTGAAGTAAAAGTGCGCCGCAAAGTCCTGGATGGTCTGGAGGTCTCCATTGTTCCTGAGGAGGTGCCAGCTTTCATACCCACAGTGCACCTCTCTGACCACGTGACCAACTGCCTTCCCCTGTGGATGGTGCTGGAGGAGGGCGACACCATCTCTAATATAATGTGTCTCAGCAAGACCAAGAAGAAGGGCATTGTATCCTCACACAGCCATTCTTGTCTTTGTTGTCAGTAAAAATAACTATTAAAATCTCTGACTGGCAAGTCAACTCACCTTTATTTATATAGCGCTTTATACAATACAGATGCTTTCAAAGCAGCTTTACAGTATTAAACAGGAAAATAGTGTCAATAATGCAAGAGGATGATAGTTAACACTCAGTTTTCCAATTAAAGTCAGTTGATTCAGTGACGTCATTGTCCTGGGCTGCGTTTCCCAAAAGCATCGTTGAAACCAATGGAGCCAAGATCAACTCTGGGAAACGCAGCCCAGCTCAGTTCAGTTTAAATATTATCTGTGCAATCAAGTCGACAAACTTCCACATCGTTCAGTTCTTCTTAACCTAGTTCTGTTCAGACTCTCACTAAGAAACCCCTGCTGAAGGCCTGTCTGGAGGACGACGGCATCCCCAAAAACTTCTCTGAGCTCCAGGTGGGGATGCAGATGGTCGGTTGGGTGAAAAACATCATGCCTTATGGAATCTTCGTCGATTTCCCGTATGAACTCTTCGGCCTCGCTCCTAAAGCTGTACGTCTTTGTTTTGGTCGTTTGGATGGGATTTAGTGTGAAATTGTACATTTTTGTGTAGATTTGATGTTGTGTTTCTGTCTCGTCGTAGGCCATGGGTGATCAGTTCATCACAGACACCTCAACTGTCTTTGACATCGGCCAGACGGTTGTTGCCAAAGTCACCAATTTGGATGAAAAGAAGAGCAGGTTTCTGGTCAGTCTGAGGGTGTCCGAATTGAGTCTCTCAGAGGAAGGGTCCCAAGCCAGACTGATCCAGGGTCTGAAGGAAAGGAAGGCCATCTTTGAGATGATGAATTGCAGAGGTATGAGCGTAGGCTCTGATGAATGACAAATGATAAAGTGTTTAACTTCTGTTTTCTCTTTAATCAAGATATCCAAATCTCTGTTGTCTCCAGGCGAGTCTGACGTTCTGCAGCAGCTCTCTGCTGTATCACTCGGAGATAAACTGAAGGTGACGGTGGGAGATAACATGGAGGATGGCTCGGTCGCACTGACCTCAGATCAGCTCAGTGAAGCCACTGTATTGGTCTCAAAGTACCACACAGAAGGTGAGGACTGCCTTCCTCTTAAAAATGTTTTTTTAATTAATTTTAAACTGTTACAACAAAACTCACATTGTCATGAGAACAACTTGTTTCTAGTTATATTAATGTCAACTTTTAGCCTTAAAGATCCCCTGAAGTGCCTTGAAACACGCAGCGTTATTCTATGTGGTGACATAATTTCACCTGAAACAGGAAGACATGGCGGGACATGTCGAGCAGCCCCGCCCCCTTTTTAGATTAGCCAATAGCGTTTTGTTTATATCTGCACGGGTCACTCAGAGCCGTTGAGCTCGGTAAAGCCGCATTTGACAGCCACAGTCTTAATAGATTACCCCCTAAATTCAATATGAAACTCTTAGTAAAACAAAATAGTGATCATAATCATGCTGAGGCTTTGTAGTTTTAAAAGTGTTTAATATATGCAGACTCGCGCATATGATCCGCTCCGTGCGATCGGAGCCAAAAGTCAGACTGAACGCTGCCACGGTTCGCGTGACACACCGTGAAACCTGACCTCATTTGCCCCAATCGAAAGCATATTTACAGGATCCGAATCGTTCCCTATCGCCGACATTGTGCACTACGTGCCATTCACTGTACAGGAAATACTACACTGTGAACAAGCGACCGATCTCAGCCGCAGCTTCAACTCTATTTATAGTGTAGGGGGCGGGCGATTCGGCTTCTTAAGAGTGTTTGATTGGTCAGAAGATTTGATGAGAAGATGAAGTACGATGTGACGTCAATAAAAACTTTTTAATGGTTATATCTTCTAAATGCGAAATTTGTTTGTTTTAGAGCACACTGCCTTATAGATAACCTTAAGACTAACATATTGATACTAACACCCAAAAAAACTTTGATTTCATTTTGATTTCATGGGGACTTTAAGTAGATTTTATTATGTCAGTTTTAGTTTCATTAATTTTAGAACTTCAGTTTATTTCAACTAATTTAATTGCTGTGAAAATGTGTTTATTGTTTATTTATATATTGTTTTGGTTCAACTATAAACTTGGTCCACTTTACATTCACACACCAATGAAACCTATAAATAATATAATATAATTAGGGCTGTTAGTCGATTAAAATTTTACATGTGTCGATTAATTAATCTAATTAATCGCAAATTAAATTTGCCTGTTTAAATACCCAAACAAGATCATTTAAAACTATTATTGTGTCAAATAAGAAAGTATCAAGTAGACATTACAAAGAGTAGCTTTAGAAATAAATATTTTATTTGATTCAACATTAAATTTATTATGCAAACATTTGGGCTACATCGGCCTAACATAAACCATGGAACATAAAAGAAGATAATTTGAGAAATAACTCTGTAATTTTGTTCATGTAATGAAAGTTACTGGTAAACAAAACCGCTTTGTTAACCAACAGTCTTCAAAATACCTTTTTTTTTGGTTCACACGATTTGTTCAAAATGCAGATTCATTCAGAAATGCATCACTGCTGTGTTGCTTGGAGACTCAAAACATTTCTGCTGTGGCTTTAAAGGGAACATTTTGAGCAAAATTTAGCAAAAGCAGACAATATTGTTTAAAATAACACTATTATTTTCTTATTTACTGAACTGCTGTATAAAATCACATTTAAACTCATGATATTAGGGACAAAAACAGTACTCATGTGATATTGTTCTCGCTGCTCATGTGATATCCCTTATCATTTTATATAAATATGAGACAAAAACTCATAACGGGTCATTTTATTGCCCCAATATCTTACATTTTAGGGCATAACTGCATTTATGGAGTTGTTGCCCTGCATCAGATTTATCAACAGTCATCTGTATGAAATGTAAGATGACGTACAGGTCTGGGGGGCGAGGCCAGTGTGTTATCTGCATTAAAATATTTTAATCATGTTATTTTTTTCGTAACTATTTAAGTTAACGCGTTAAACTGACAGCCCATAATATAATATAATATAACATTACATAACATAATATAATTTCCCTTATTTGAAAGGCAGAATGTGATTGAAATTTAAACTATACAATTTCTCAAATAACCCAATCAAACGATTAAACAGTCACGATATACTTCAATATCTTACATTTTAGGGCATAACTGCATTTATGGAGTTGTTGCATTGCATCAGATTTATCAACAGTCATCTGTATGAAATGTAAGATGACGTACAGGTCTGGGGGGCGAGGCCAGTGTGTTATCTGCATTAAAATATTTTAATCATGTAATTTTTTTCGTAACTATTTAAGTTAACGCGTTAAACTGACAGCCCATAATATAATATAACATTACATAACATAATATAATTTCCCTTATTTGAAAGGCAGAATGTGATTGAAATTTAAACTATACAATTTCTCAAATAACCCAATCAAACGATTAAACGGTGTTTGATTGGTCAGAAGATTTGATGAGAAGATGAAGTACGATGTGACGTCAATAAAAACTTTTTAATGGTTATATCTTCTAAATGCGAAATTTGTTTGTTTTAGAGCACACTGCCTTATAGATAACCTTAAGACTAACATATTGATACTAACACCCAAAAAAACTTTGATTTCATTTTGATTTCATGGGGACTTTAAGTAGATTTTATTATGTCAGTTTTAGTTTCATTAATTTTAGAACTTCAGTTTATTTCAACTAATTTAATTGCTGTGAAAATGTGTTTATTGTTTATTTATATATTGTTTTGGTTCAACTATAAACTTGGTCCACTTTACATTCACACACCAATGAAACCTATAAATAATATAATATAATTAGGGCTGTTAGTCGATTAAAATTTTACATGTGTCGATTAATTAATCTAATTAATCGCAAATTAAATTTGCCTGTTTAAATACCCAAACAAGATCATTTAAAACTATTATTGTGTCAAATAAGAAAGTATCAAGTAGACATTACAAAGAGTAGCTTTAGAAATAAATATTTTATTTGATTCAACATTAAATTTATTATGCAAACATTTGGGCTACATCGGCCTAACATAAACCATGGAACATAAAAGAAGATAATTTGAGAAATAACTCTGTAATTTTGTTCATGTAATGAAAGTTACTGGTAAACAAAACCGCTTTGTTAACCAACAGTCTTCAAAATACCTTTTTTTTTGGTTCACACGATTTGTTCAAAATGCAGATTCATTCAGAAATGCATCACTGCTGTGTTGCTTGGAGACTCAAAACATTTCTGCTGTGGCTTTAAAGGGAACATTTTGAGCAAAATTTAGCAAAAGCAGACAATATTGTTTAAAATAACACTATTATTTTCTTATTTACTGAACTGCTGTATAAAATCACATTTAAACTCATGATATTAGGGACAAAAACAGTACTCATGTGATATTGTTCTCGCTGCTCATGTGATATCCCTTATCATTTTATATAAATATGAGACAAAAACTCATAACGGGTCATTTTATTGCCCCAATATCTTACATTTTAGGGCATAACTGCATTTATGGAGTTGTTGCATTGCATCAGATTTATCAACAGTCATCTGTATGAAATGTAAGATGACGTACAGGTCTGGGGGGCGAGGCCAGTGTGTTATCTGCATTAAAATATTTTAATCATGTAATTTTTTTCGTAACTATTTAAGTTAACGCGTTAAACTGACAGCCCATAATATAATATAACATTACATAACATAATATAATTTCCCTTATTTGAAAGGCAGAATGTGATTGAAATTTAAACTATACAATTTCTCAAATAACCCAATCAAACGATTAAACGGTCACGATATACTTACCAAATTCAACGTACTTTTAATAATTTTACTTTTAGTTTGCAATAACAATGTTGTAGCTGAATGTCTTGGATCATTTGATTCCCAAAAAAAAACAAAGTTTCCTGTTGAAATGATTCTCACATTGGACTGTCTACATGCACCATCTTGTGAAACCGGCAACTTTACAATATCAGTGGTTGTGTGTGAATTTGGTGATCTCTTGACATGGACGGATAACATGCTAGTTCTCATCTAACTAGATCTGTGTCAATGTTTCAGGTGTGAATGTGAGTCCAGGCTGCAAACTCACTGCAGTGATTCTCCATGTGGACCTTTCGAAGTCTGAGGTCCATGTGTCGCTGCTTCCAGAGCTGACAGCGGCGATGAGGAAAAAGGTAAGTCCAACTCAAAACCCTGAAAACCCACAGCATCTAATTTATTCAGGCCTGTTAAAGTTCATTCTTTTTGTTTGTCTTCAGTTGGAAAAGGACTCCAAACTCACTGCCACTATCCAGTACACCGACAAAGACTTTGCTGTTGTCTCACTGGGTGACACTGGTCACCTGACCAACATTCCCACTCACACACACTTAAATGACATCTTAAATTCAAATAAATTTCTCGTCGGTTCCTGTCTGAATGTGACCGTGGAGGAGCCCAGCAGCGAGGAGTTGGGAGGACTTCCTCTTGTCGAGTGTCAGAAACAGGACTCCACGAGAGGAACGCAGAAACGGGAGCAGAGAAAATCTAAGAGCACAGATCTTGGGGAAGTGATGACGGTGACGGTAAAGAAGGTGAAGCCCATGGATGTGGTGGTGATGCTGCCGTCGGGAACCGCAGGAAGTATCCATGTATCTCAGATTGAGGAGTCACCAGTGGTTGGCAGCTTCCCAACATCATCCCTGAAGGTCGGGAGCAAGGTCGAAGCCAGAGTGATTGGAGGGCACACAGTTCATGGTCACAAGTAAATATAGCCGTGTTAAGTTGTCTGTCACAGAATCTACTTTGTCTCAGGGCTTTTAAATGGGGCTATTTATAAACCTACATACAAGGCTTTCAAATAGTACTCACCCAGAGGCATAAAATGAAATATATACTGTATAATGTAGGTTTTTTTTTTTATTTAAAGCTATATTCTTTTTCATGGTCACAAGTAAATATAGCCGTGTTAAGTTGTCTGTCACAGAATCTACTTTGTCTCAGGGCTTTTAAATGGGGCTATTTATAAACCTACATACAAGGCTTTCAAATAGTACTCACCCAGAGGCATAAAATGAAATATATACTGTATAATGTAGGTTTTTTTTTTATTTAAAGCTATATTCTAGGGATGCACCGATATGAAAATTTTGGCCGATACCGATAACCGATTATTCTTTATTTTTGAAAGCCGATAACCGATATGTTGGCCGATAAATCTATATCCAAATTGTTATATACTTTTTGAGAGCCTGATTACAAAAAAGGTCTCATCATTAAAAGCCACATCCCAAACACTTCAACATAAGCAGCCTAGTTTGAACGGTGTACGTTTTAAAAA
>NW_015507307.1:20130-28982 GCF_001515645.1 Sinocyclocheilus grahami | reverse complement strand
GCTGAGCTAAAGATGATCACCGGTAAACTGAAGCGCTCTTTTAACTTAACCAAACGCATTCTATGAGATAAATCAGATATACATCAAATAAACACAATATTGCAATGTACAATTGCACAAAAGGCTGCAAACGAACAGCGCGCATCTGAAGTGTCTCTGAAGGAAATAATGCATTATTTATCGGCTTTAAGATATCGGCCAAATTTTCTTATCAGGCCGATACCGATAACAGAAAAAATGAGCATTTATCGGCCGATACCGTTATGGTGGCCGATATATCGTGCATCCCTACTATATTCTTTATTTTTTTTTAAGTAAGTCCTTTTATTTTGTAGTATTTTACTTTTTATTTAAATGCTTTATTTCATTGTAAAATTTATTTTATATTTTATTTATTTAAAGTTTTGATTTATTTTTATTTTTTTTGTATTTCATTCATTTAAATGCTTTGTTTTTTTGTTTATTTTTTTTATTTAACTGTTTTATGGGACGGTGGTTATTTTTACCATTTAATATTTATTTTTACCGTTACTATTCTATTAGCATGCAGATTTAAATTTAATAAATATAAATATAATATTTTTAAATTTTTTCTTTTTTTGCTTAGTTACAGACTCATATTTGTTCATATTTTGTTTTTGTGGCTCAATGTGAGGAATATGCTTGAAGGAATACTTTTCATTGGTGTTGTGGTTATAATGTCAGCTTTTATGGACTATTGGCATTGTTTTATTCGATATTTAGCTAGCTTGACATTTTTTTTTTCTTTATTCTCATAAAATATTCTCTTTCAATAGGTTCCTGCCAATCTCTCATCCCGACTTTAAGGTTTCCCTGCCTGAACTCACTCTTCTGCCCAGGTATGCATTTCTACAGCTCTCCATACATTAATTGTACATTAATGTGAGCAAGCAGCATATGGGAATAACTGCACCAAAGTTTGTCTGGGTGTATATTTTCTATTCATTGTTTTGTGGTACATACTTCACTCTTTTTCAGCAAACTGAATGATGCTGACAAGAAGACAGTTGACAAATTGAACTACAAACCTGGAGATGAAGTCATATGCTTTGCATCAAAGGTAGCTTTTTACAGTTTAAGAAAAAGGAAATGTAATATTAAACTGCATGAGCTGTTGGAAGTAATTTTTGCCTTCTCCTCAGTTCTTCAAAGAATCACAATGCTTAGAAGTCCATGTGAAGCCCAACGTCATGGGAACCGTTGAACTGTTAGCCATGATTAACAAACCTAGCGTAAGTCTCTCTACAACTTTGCTTTCCTTGTTTGTAGGGATGGGCGATATACCGGTACACACGATTAGCTGGTAGAAATGTCAACAATCGTCTCTATCACAGTTACACACTCACGTGACATTGCTGTGCTACGTGATCACTAAAACTTATCATTATCAAAAGCAAACAGCTGAGAAAGAAAACACGTATAACAGTATATTGGATCCGGGCAGCTCTTAAAGTGACAGCAGTTTAATATTCCTGCTGTCTGTCATTCATGTTTATCAACCAACAAAAGAGAGAAAATCTCTAACTGCTCTTGCCTGAAGCACTTTTGTAACTTTAATAAGAAGAAATATATATTTAATTTACACAGTGAAGAATATACAGTGTTTTTATACAGATTATTACTTAAAGGGTTAGTTCACCCAAAAATTAAAATTAGCCCATAAATTACTCACCCTCAAGTCATCCTAGGTGTATATGACTTTCTTCTTTCAGGCGAATCCAGTCGGAGTTATATTAAAAATTGTCTTTGATCTTTCAAGCTGTTTCATGGCACTCAGCGGGTGTTGCATGCATCAGTTCAAAAGAAGTTAAATAAAAAGCACCCATCCATAAAAAAAAGTGTCTCACACGGCTCCGGTGGGTGAACAAAGGCCTCCTGTAGCAAATCGATGTGTTTTTGTAAGAAAAATATCCATATTCAAAGCATAATAATCACTTTAATGTAGCTTCCGCTCACTGTTTTAAGCGGAAGCAACTCCGGGCGGATGACGTATGGAGGTCAGCGTTGCGCATGCGCCGCTCAGAAGGGACAAACGTGGAAACGCAGCGGAGAGATCAAAACAAAACACCTGTCACTTATTAGAAGTACAAAACAAGGATTTGTAAAGAAGAATGTCGGAGAATTTCAATATAAGCCAAGAGGAGACTGGTTTTCTTTGCTAAAGTAAGGAAACTTTGCTTCCTTTGCTCCTGTTAACAAACGTTGGTTTTCACGAGACCGACGCATGCGCAACTCCTACGTCATGCTCCCGGAGCTGCTTCTGTGTACAACTGTTGGCGCAAGCTACATTAAAGGGATTATTACATTTTGAATATGGATATTTTTCTTACAAAAACACATCGGTTCGCTACAGGAGGCCTTTGTTCACCCCCCGGAGTGTGAGACACTTTTTTTTTATGGATGGGCGCTTTGTATTTAACAACTTTTGGACTGATGCATGCAACACCCGCTGAGTGGCATTAAACAGCTTGAAAGATCAAAGACAATTTTTAATATAACTCCGACTGGATTCGTCTGAAAGAAGAAAGTCATATACACCTAGGATGACTTGAGGGTGAGTAATTTATGGGCTGATTTTCATTTTTGGGTGAACTAACCCTTTAATACGGTGTATGTATAGTTTCTTATTTGTTCTGTAGTTTTTTTTGTGCAATTGCATGTAATGAATTTCTTATTTAATCGCCGACTGTGATATTGACATTGGTGACAATTATGAAACTTGTATGATATCAAAAATTTTGATATCATGAAGACCTTATTTAAAGCAAAAATAACTATGTTGTATATTGTTACAGTGAAGTAAAATTACTCTTCCCCACCCCTACTTGTTTGTTAAATGCAGTATTTGAAAAGTAATGTTACAATATTGCTTTGCTTATTATAAAAAGTATTTCATTTATATTTAATAAACATGTTACTTATTTGAAAGAGTTAATTTAATGGTGACTTAAATGTTACTTGTAAAAAATATTTTTAAGTCATGCATGTTTTGTTAAATTAATTTCAGAATAAACAAGCTATAATGTTTTCAAATTGTTTTTCCCACAGCAAGCTAAACACCCACAGACGCTTTTTAAACTGGGGCAGACTATTTCTGCAAAGGTTGCTGGTCTTGGTACCAGTAGGCCTTTTCGTCTTTCCCTTTCACTCACAGGTAATACTTGTAGTTTCATCTGCAATCATAACTGTTTTGAAGCATAGCACTATCAATACTGTCAGAGGAGATTTGATGTGACAACATTTCCTAGTTCATATTTTGTCCTCATTATACCAAACGCTGAGTCACACAGCTCTTGATGTCGCACTTCTGCCATCATGACGCATGTGGCGGTCGTCCCTCGAGTCTCTTTAGCATTTCCTGTGTGTGCCGTTGCTGTAGGGATGTACAAGCTGGAGCAAGGGGTGATCACCATGGCGAAGGTTCGGAAAATTGTGCCTCACATGGGACTGTTTCTCCAACTCCCATTTGGGAATTCGGGTTTGGCTTCGGTAATGGATCTCTCTGATGAATTCACAGACAACCCGCTAGAGCCTTACAAGCTGGGCCAACTAGTCCGGTGAGTCATGACCTAGTTGGAATTGTTTATGACGAATGTCTGAAAGGATTTTTCCTGCATAGTAGCATTAAAAAGCTTAAAATGTGAAGTTTGTTTATGTGCGTGTATGTCTTTTATCCAGGTGCTACGTTATTGGGGAGGAAAATGGAAACTTCAACGTTTCATTACGTCCCTCCAGGTACATAATCAAGCATCATTTCAAAATTAGATTAAATTTGGTTGTAGATCGCCATCACTTTTTTTTCTTTAAAACATTCCATTAAATAAATGAATATATCTATTTACTTTGTTTCATTCACAATGCTTATCGTTTCATTTTTTATTTTTTTTTTACATGTATACGTGTTATACCAAGTATACCATGTATATTTTTCATATTTCACCTGTTAAATGTATTTTTTATTTTATTTATTACTGAAGTTTTTATATAATAAACAACTACAAGTACATTACCAAGATAAATATTACTTGACAATAATGTGATAATGACAAAAATAATAACGTCAGTTATGCAAGTAATGATAAAAAATTCTAGCAGTTTTTTACTGAATAGTCAATAAGGTTTTTTTTTTTTTGTAGTTTGGTATCTAATCTAAATGAAAGTTTGCATTTTATTAAACTTTTCTTTTAACAATGTACACAAACAACCAGAGGATGATGCGCTTGACTCCAAAAAATCTCAAAATGTTACCTTATTTTATATTATATTATTATTTTTTATTACTATTTTGTTTTTTACTTTTTGTCTTCTTTCATGGGACATTCAAATTAGGCTTTTGACAATACATTGGGCCATTTAGATATTTTTTTAACAAAAGTGTGAGGCAAAACATGGTTTTTAAACTATATTTACTATTTTGAATGTTATAAAAAAAAAAAAAAAATTGAAATGAACACTGCTGTGGTTTGTGCTCTTTCTATCCTGAGAAGCCAGCAGCAGTGTGATGCGTTGCCTTAAGTAATAAATGGGAGGTCTCAGGTCTGTGTAGGTCTTTGACCCATATCATCTGTTGCTTTCTTCTCAGAATATTGAGAACATCTGGCCTGCATGTGCGTAATTGTGCAGATGATGACCATGATTTTTTTCTGTTGGCTTGTATATTTTGGCCACTGTCTGACAAGTCATTTGAAACTATTAAATAGTTCATAAAACAGACCTGCTCTCATGTGGACAGCTGACAGGCCATTTCCATTTGTATTCATCTTGGAAGCATTACAAATAAATCTTAAGACTTCAGTTTTGCTTTGTTAGATTTGAGTATGACGATTATTTAAAATTTAGCTTGGTCTCATTTAGGGATGCACCGATATGAAAATTTTGGCCGATACCGATAATTCTTTATTTTTGAAAGCCGATAACCGATATGTTGGCCGATAAATCTATATCCAAATTTTTATATACTTTTTGAGAGCCTGATTACAAAAAAGGTCTCATCATTAAAAACCACATCCCAAACACTTCAACATAAGCAGCCTAGTTTGAACGGTATACGTTTTAAAAATAATTTTACTCTCCCATTACCAAATTTAGTCATAAAAAAGTCGTACAAATAAATAAAATATTGCATAAATAATGCAAACAAGTCATTGGACATCATTACACGTGTAAAGAATCAAAATTAATGCACCATAGATCAATAAAATGGAATAGCCTCTGCACGGACAATAATTATATTATTTTAATTACTAAACCATATTGCTGATGAAAATAATAATAGAAAAATACAAGTGGTTGTTATTATTAATAATGTATCAATGATTTTGAAAAAGTAACAAATTAAAACCACTGTTTTAAATAGCAGCCGTTTGAGCTGCACGTGCTGAAGCTGAAGAGCTGAATGAACATGGTAAACTGAAGCGTTTTGCTGGCAGCTTATTTAACTCAAGGAAATGCATCCTGAGATTAATATTAATATAACATAAACATAATATTACAACTTATATATGTACAAAATGATGCAGTTATTGCATGCTATAGTCAGAATGTGCGATCCTGTTGTGGATGCGCTCTTCCCATAACAACGCGCTGAAACACGGCAACTAATCCCAAAGAATTAACAACGTTTTATTGTAATGGTTTGAGCGTCTGCTCCTGTCATCTCCAGACAGCTCCCTCCTCTGGCTGCAGTACATGGCTTTCCATCTGCAGGCCACGCAGATCGAGCAGGCGCGTGCGGTCGGCGAGAGAGCCCTCAAAACCATCTCCTTCAGGTGAAAAAGACTGGAAGCTACGAGAATACTTTTTTGTGCAAAGAAAACAAAAATAACGACTTTATTCCACATTTTCGTCTCTGCTGCGTCACTTGTGGATGCGCTTTCACGACAGTATCATGACGCGAGCGTGTGGCAGCGCCGGCACTGACCCAGATCTGGCGTGATGACTTCATTATGCCGGATCTGGGTCAGCGCCGACACACGCTCGCGTCATGATACTGTCGTGAACGCGCATCCACAAGTGACACGAAAATTTTGAATAAAGTCGTTATTTTAGTTTTCTTTGTGCAAAAAAGTATTCTCATAGCTTCGTAACTTTACAGTTGAATCACACAGACTACTTTGTCGATCATCTTGGTACTTTTCTGGACCTTGAACGTGGTAGTTACCTTGCTGTCTATGGGAGGGTCAGAGAGCCCTCAGATTTCATCAAAAATATCTTAAATTGTGTTCCGAAGATGAACGAAGGTCTTACGGGTTTGGAACATCACGAGGGTGAGTAATTAATGAAAGAATTTAAATTTTTGGGTGGACTAATCCTTTAAGATGTTTGCTATTAAATCAAGTACAACTTGCATGCTGCTACAGGAAACATGTTTGAAAACAGTCATTATTTTTTACAATTCCACTTTGACATTACTTGCAAATAAATGGCAGGCCTTTGATCAAAGTGTTATTGGTGTGTTGCTTTTCCCTGTTCTGGCATGATTAATTTAGTATTTTTTTTAAATGGCATCTGAATGAAATCTCAATTTTGTCACAAGAGTTAACCGGTTTGTTTGTGTGTTTAGAGAGGAGCAGGAGAAGCTGAATGTGTGGGTGGCCATGCTAAATCTGGAGAACATGTACGGGACACAGGAAAGCTTGCAGAAAGTCTTTGAACGGGCCATCCAGTATTGTGAACCTCTTCATGTGTATCAGCAGCTAGCCGAAATTTATGCCAAGTCGGACAAGATCAAAGTAAGCATTATGTCCAGTCATGTGATCTGTGTGGTTGTTAGAAGGGATGCAGTGATATATATTTTGGCTTAAGAGTGGGCGGTCTGACCAAATTTGTTTAGAGTCATTCCGGGGTTTTTTTTATTCTGCAAGGCATTAAATTGACCAAAAGTGACAGTAAAACATATATATTGTTAACAATGTTTTGTATTTTCAATAAATGTTGTTTAGTGTATTCATCATAAAGGATCCTGACATTTTTTATTGCATTTTCACTTAAAATAACTGTTTTCAACATTTATAATAATAATAAGAAATGATGGATCATGTGACACTGAAGACTGGAGTAATGATGCTGAAAATACAGCTTTGCATCACAGCAATAAATCATATTTTAATAGAAAAGTTTTTAAATTGTAGTAGTATTTCACTATAATATGGTTTTTACTGTGTTTTTAATCAAATAACTGCAGCCATGGTGAGCGTGAGACTTTAAAAAAATAATAAAATTTGTTTTAGACCCCAAACTTTTTTCATGTTTAAATATTTAATTACTAAAATAATATTTTATAAATATATGTGTATCAGAACATTACAATGTACCGTGTGAAATGCCTGTAAAATACAGATATTTATTTTGAATTTAAAAAATAAAACCATATATTAACTACTAATTTTGATCGATTGTTGTTGATAGCAAGTTGTTTAGTGGATGAGAACAAATCAGTTGTCAAAATTTGAAACCCTGTATTACATTTTGTATTTTGTGTGTGTAGGAGGCTGAGAATCTTTATAAAAGCATGGTGAAACGCTTCAAACAGGAGAAAGCTGTATATCTGAGTTATGGCAACTTCCTGCTACGACAGCATCAGAGCGACGCTGCAAATGCCCTTCTGCAGAGGGCGCTGCAAAGCCTGTCCAATAAAGAACGTGAGTGCCAGCCACACTTCAGACATGCATACCTAATTCCCACATTTATGCATGCGTTGAGACTCACTAGGAATAGATTCATTCATAATTAGGAATCTGAAAGGCAGTTTGGATGATATTCAGGCCCTGCAGGTTTCCTGTTTACAGCTCATGCATTGTTTCCTTGCTGCCTTTCCAGATGTGGACCTGATTGCCAAATTTGCCCGGTTGGAGTTTCAGTACGGGAACGCTGAGAGAGCCAAATCCATGTTTGACAAGGTCCTGAGTACCTACCCCAAACGCACAGACCTGTGGTCCGTGTTTATAGACCTGATGGTGAAGCACGGCTCTCAGAAGGAAGTGAGGTAAACACAGCCGCAGGGTGATACTAGTCAGAGAGAACTTTTTACTTCATCCAGTCCATATTCTGAATTCTTAAAAGGATAGTTCAGCCAAAAATTAAAAATGTCGTCATTTGCTCACCCTCATGTCGTTCCAAACCTGTACGAGTTTCTTTCTTCGGTTTAGCACAAAAGAAGATACTTTTTAAGACCGTTAGTAACCAAACATTTGACGGTAGCCATTGATTTCCATAGCATGGAAAAAAATACTGTGGAAGTCGATGGCTACCGGCAACTGTTCGGTTACCCACATTCTTCAAAATATCATCTTTTGGGCTTAGCAGAAGAACAAATCTTACAGGTTTGGAACGACTTGAGGGTGAGTAAATGATGACGGGATTTTCATTTTTGGCTGAACTATCCCTTTTGATCAGATCACTTGCAACCAAATCAAACTACTGCATTATTTTGTTTTATTAATTAATATAACAATTATTTATTTGAAAGTTTAAAAATAAGCCCTTATATATCATAATCAATATTATATGTAGAGTAGAATAGACTTGAAATTCTAATCTGAATTCAGATTTCTTGTGTTTTCGCATAATCCAAAAATATTTTGCCATTTCCTCCAGGGAGCTTTTTGATCGTGTGATTCACCTGAGCGTGTCGGTGAAGAAGATCAAGTTCTTCTTTAAGCGTTACCTGGAGTACGAGAAGAAGAACGGCACACCTGAGACCATGCAGGCGGTCAAACAGAAGGCTCTAGAATATGTGGAGTCCAAAGGAGCAGAAGCTGCCAGCTAGAGCCCGTCTATTTTACCTGAAGATTAATAGGATATTTGAGGAGCATCTTTAATCCTCCTACTTT